>NW_025335798.1:4360758-4483645 GCF_004798865.1 Varanus komodoensis | reverse complement strand
GGAGGGGAGGGGAGGGGAGGGGAGGTAACGAGAAATCCCTTCCCCCCACCCTCCCACCCTCCCACACACATGCACACACACACTAAAACCCATACTAAAATAAGATTTGCTTCTGATAAGCAAATGTGGAAGAAAATTCAATTGATGAAGTGGCCATCTTAGGTGAATCTGTCAATTCTGGTTTTACGAGGGGCATTCAATGTATTCTCAGTATCAGCATGAAGAAAAAGGAATAACAAATTGAAATATTTTTTTTCAATGGAATCCCCCATAACTTCAATACACTTATTACATCTAGAAATTAACTTTTAAATTCCCTGTAAAAAATACCCTTCCTCCTTGTCTAAAAAAATGTGCATTAATTGCCACCTTGAGCTCTTCATCATCAAAAAATCACTTTCCACGAAGCTCTTTTTTTAAATTTGGGGATAGGTGGTAGTCACTGGGGGCCAGGGCCAGGCTATAGGGTGAGTGGTTTATTTCTTTGAAACCATAGTCTTGCACAGCAGCCTTCGAAACACGCGCCATGTAAACGGGCACATAGTCGTGAAGAAGCAACACACCTGCTGTAAGTTTTCCCCACCTTTTTTTTTTTTAATTGCTTCTCTTAAATTACGCAGAGTGGTTGCGTAAGTTGCTGCATTTATGGTTTCACCTTTTTTCGTATACTTGATCTATAAAATTCCCTTTGAGTCCCAAAACACTGTGGCCATGATTTTTCCGGCCAATGAAGTGACTTTGAATTTCTTTGTAGGGTCAGCACCTTTTTTATGCCACTGATAAAACACTGTCATAGTGATGAACCCAAGTTTCATCTCCAATAACAATCCAGTGGAAAATACTCGATGGATCTTCACCAAAGAGCTCTAAAAACTCCCTGCAGCACTCGACTCGCACTTGTTTCTGAGGTGCCATGAGCATTCGCGGCACCCATCTTACACAGACCTTTGAAAGGTTAAGATGGTCATGAAAAATAGTAAATATGGTACCAACGGATAGGTTTGTCATCTCTGCTAACATTTTGATATTTATTAGGGCATCTTCCAATAAAAGTTTCTCAATTTTTTTTCACATTTTCTTTCGAAGAGACAGTAACCGGCCCGCCCAAGCGAGGGTCGTATTCAATGCTTTCTCTGCCCCCTTTAAATTCACTTGACCACTTTTGAGCAGTAGATAATGAAGGTGCAGAGTCCTGGTAAACGGACACCATCAATTTGTGAATGAGTTTTTGACTTTTTCCTTGTTTTGTAAGGAACTTAATCACAGGGCAGTGCTCGATTTTCTTCAACATTGTCGTGTCAGTCATTATGGTCATCTTTCATTGAGGATTACTAGGAAACTAATGATCCCACTTATTTGAAATTTTGCCTGTATACCCTCAGATAGTAACATTAGCTAATGAAATAATTAAATTACCCACATCAATAGCAAATCAACCCGATACTGAGAATACATTGAACGCCCCTCGTACTCTATCTTATATTTCAACCACTGTCTTATTTAACCCATTTCTGCAAAAATTCATGATGCATTTGGTTTAAAAAAATCTGCCACCAAACCCATATGTATTTTCATGCATATTTCTTCCGATGTACATTTTTTGTATGAGTTTTCTACATGTGTGCACTGTTTACTGAAGCTAGTACACTAATATGGGGCTTTTAATGCATGCTTTTCCTTAATATACACATTTCTGAGTGTGTGTTTAAAATTACAAATGTCATGAGAAAATGCTGATTTTGGGGTGCAAAATGCATTCCAGTTTACACATTGGTTTGGGAGGAATGCCTAAGGTAGGTCCATGTAAAGTTCAGAGCAAACCAATTTACCATCTCTCCCTGGCCACCGAATAAATTTCTGAGATTCCTTGCAATGCAGATCTCTCTAAACTTGTGACAAGGCTAGGGATGTTGGAGAATTCCACAATCAGTTCAAATGAGTGAGTGTTTCTGTGAATCTTCCCTGCCAATTATTCAATAGGCCAGCTTTTTCCAAGTTAGACAAATTCCACTGCCATGTGGACCAGTTTTGGGAGGCAGATGCACTCAAGTATGCAGTAGTGCAAATAGGTATTTGCAGAAATATAGGACAAAGTTTTCATACAGGCCCCATCCAATTCCATCAATGAGCAGATAATAGAATGAAAGATACCTGGCACTCTGAAGCACAGACAGAATGGATTCTTAAAACAAGAGTCTCCCAAGACAGGAGACAATAGAAGTGGCACTCTTTCCATCATGTACAACTTGGATGTCCAAAGGGATTGTGACCTGTGTTTAAAGGTTATCATCCTGTTGATAAGCTTTTCAGTTGGGTGTGCTCATCAAACAAGTTAACTGTGTAGAGCGTAAGATGAAGAAGTCCTCCTGTGGAAGTGGTGGAGCATCTGCATGGAATGCTGAAGGCCCCAGATCTGGTCTGTGGCTTCCCCTGGAAGAGCAGAAAGAACTCCTGCCTCAGACCTTGAAGAGCCACTACCAGTAGAGTTGGCCATACTAGCTAGATGAACCCATGGCCTGACTCAGTAAAGCTAGCATTTGGTTCATCTAACTCAGTATCAGGTATGTCCCTGTGACCCTGAGGAAGGGGAAAAGTTTTAGAGAGAAGCGGGGCTAGGAATGCAGGAACCACAGGACTTCAAATAGTATATATGCCATGTCAGGCAAAGCCTGAATTCTCGCTGCGGATAGGATGTGTCCCACTCCCGCTTGCATTTTGCTGAATTGAGAAATAATGAAGTTTCACATTCCTCAGCCACAAGCGCAGATGGGGTGGGGGCTGACAACATCGCTGCAAGAGATGGAATATGATTATGAAGCCTAAAAATCCACTCATTCATAGGCAGTGTTAAGCAAAGAAGCACATCTGCAAAGTCTGAATGACAATAGCAATGGAGATTGTGAAGGCACAGGGAACTAGCAAGTCCAAAACCTAGTTCAAGGGAAAATATTACTGCGAACACTGAGCTGCATAATGTCAGGTTTATCACCTCATGCCTGCTGCTCTGTTGCCAGAAGGATCTGATGGAAGCCTCCACTCCAGCACGGAACGGCCAAGCATGCTGCAAAGTTACTTTCTCCAGCTGTATGTCAGCTCCATGTTACTGCAGCTTTAAACTCTTCTCCGAGAGTGGATGGGTCCTTTCATATGCCATGCAGCAGCAAAACAGGTCAGCCACCTGAGACCCAAAGGCAATCTTCGGCCCAGATGAATGTATGCATGTCAGAGTACAAATCTGAAGGCATGTATTAGTTGTATTTACACTAAAAATGCTTGAGATGCACACCTACAAGAGTTCTCCAGTACTTTCTATGTGGCCTTTTGCATCTCTTGTTTGGAGTCCTTTGGGGAAGGACTGTAGCTCTGGCACGAAGCACACGCTTCACCTGTGAAAGATCTCTGCTTTGATCCCCAGGTGGGTGTTGGAAGGAAACACTTGCCTGAAAACCTGGAGAGCTTTGCCACTCACTATGGTTGGTGGGAAGCTTACAGATGTTTTGGCCTACAACTCCCATCCATTTTCGTCATGTGCCATGCAGACTGGGGCTGACAGGAGGTGCAAGCCAAATTATGCAGAGGGCCTCAAGTTGTTCATACTTGCCTGATGCTGCATAAAGCTGCTCTTGAAGTCACTAGATTTAACAAATTCACATCAGGAAGCAGAAAAAAAGACCTCTCTCTCTTATTCTCACGCAAAAAGTTTTAAAATCATGTCCCTCCCACGCTGCATTAGATTTCTGAATGCTTTTCCCAGTTCCATTTCATGTGTGTACAGCTGAAGCCTGTTTTTGTTCCTGTGCTGTCGGGGAGCTCCTTTGCCAATATCCGAAGACATGAGCCTCTGCTGCAACTCCAAGCAGCCTTCTCTTCTGGCCTTCGCAAGGTGCCTGACCACCTTTTTCCAAAGAAGAAGATACAACACCACCTGCATCTCAGTCTTGCCCAGTCAGTGCTTTTTCAATAAGCTCTGCTTCTTCACAGCATTTTTTTCCCTGTTCTGTACTCTATTGTTGGGCTTCTGGCCGAAACACCTGGAAATAGACTTTTGTGTCAGCCCAACAGAGATTTAAACCTAAAACTTTCTGGGAAACGGTCAGGTTCATACCAACCGTTGCTCCTACATTTATGTTGGCCTGTATCCTGTGCTGAAGAACAGCAGCCTCTCTCCCAACAGGTCTCACTGCGGTAAGCAGATTTTCATGCAAGTTTCATCCTCTGCTGCTTATCCTTCACTGCTCTCTCAGAGCTATAGCTGGAGAGCATGTGCCTCTGGTAAGGGAGTGGAGAGAAGCGTGCTCCAATTAATATTTTTAAAGGGGGGGTCTCCCCCTTCTTTTAATCCTTGCCATATGAATGTCAATCAAGCAGAAAATGGCTTATCTCAGCAGAAAGGTGAGTGAACAGCACCGTGGGTGTATCCCAATTAGTCCCACAGCCTGTGACTAAACAGGCCTGCAGGCAGTGCTTATGTCTTCTCTCCAGCTTTTCTTCCCCTGATTCCTTTCCTCCCCCACCCCTCCAACCATCCAGTCCTGACATCTTGCTCACCCAAAGACTACAGAGTATGGGGTTCCCTCCTTTGTTAAAAAGCTGGCCGTCGCAGAATTGAAGCTGACAGCCAGCAGGCTTCCTTCTCCATCCATTCATTCTTTCCCCACCCCCTCCCCCTTCTGTGGAACAGACACTGCACACGCTTTGGTGAATCATGCACGCTCATGCACAGGCTTGCTGCTGCCCATGGTAAACGCTTGACTGATACGCATCAACAGCGCTCATGTACACGGCAGTCCCAGGCTGGAAGAGAGATTGATGCAGCAGATAAACCCAGACTGAGTCATACTTTACTGAGGCTTAAGCGCTGTGAGTTTGGGAGGGAAATGCAAAGATGCACCCATTTCTTAGCAGAGTATATACTTATATAGACATTGTGCATATCCATGTAGCAACCCTATTCTTTGTGGTCAGGCAGGGAACTGCTTCCTTGAGGCTTATTATTATATTTGAGGATATCAGCAGAATTGGGAATTTGCTGGGTTTCAGAAATGGATTCTACTACCCTTCCCTCCACAGACTTTCTTTAGCCTCTGGAAATCTGAAAGGGCATGGAAAGGCTGGGTGGTGGCTGCAGGTTTCGGAGGAGCCTTGGACAAGACACCTTCAGGAGATGCCCTTCTTCTGGGAATCTACAGTACCTCATTACCTGCATTGCCACCAGCTCCGGCTCCTCTTCCCCACTCCTGTCACCACCTGCTGGCTTGCCAGGTGAAGAACCGATCTCTGCGGGCAGCTAATGCACCTTCACTATTATCTGGGTCAGAGTGAGAGGAGGGAACAAGGAAGCTCTGACTGAACAGGAGGATGCATTCTAGGGAGGTGCCCCCTGCTGGAAGGTGGGCCCTGAGCAGGTGCGCAGCCACACCTGCTTCAGACACTGGCCCTGGAAATGCCCCTTCTCTACTCTGGCTAACACTTACCATGAGGGGGATGCCTTTTTCTGTGCCATTTCCCCTAATATACACATTTTTGTGTGCCTCTTTCCACTGGAGGACTCCACTGCCCAGTTCTGAGGTGCACAATTTAAAGGATAACTAAGTTTTAAATATCAGTTCAGAAGGTGAAATTAGGTAAGACTCTATGCAAGGGTAAAGCAAACATCTTTCTTTTCCATCCCTGAGGTTTGCTCATCTCATGGAAGGAAAGGGGAACTGGACAGCTGCTTGCTCACATGCAGGGAAATGGAAGCAGGTTGACTTTTCATAGGGCAGGGAGAGAAGAAAGCAGTGGGTGTCACTTTGGAGCTGCTGGGAGTAAGAGAGTAAGGGAGAAGGGCTTATATAAGAATATTGTAATTTGTTCATTTTAATTTTATACACCACCTCATTCCCATAGGATCTGAGCAGTTTACAAGAGATTAAAACCAACACTGATTAAAATTTGTCTAAAAGCAAGGATAACTGATCATTACAATTACATTACACTTCATGCTCCAAGCAGATTTTGGATGCACAAGGACAGGCGCAGGAGGATGGTGGGAAGTTGTTCTGTCAGCATTTCCCTCCTGCCGCAAACAAACCCTGTGGTGCCATTTTCCTGCAGCCTTTCGCTCGTCTTCCATTTTACATGCCTTGCAGGTAGTGACTTAAATTTTTAGCAGCCAGAGACAGAAGCGCAGTTGGAGGCACTCTTTCACGCCTCTACACCATCCTTGGAACAGTTTCTGCCGCTCCCCTCCTGTGCTGGGAGTGGTCTGTGAGTGTTTCTCCATGGAGCACCCGATGTGGAGATTCTGCACTGCCACGGGAAGCAAAAGCAAGCAAGAAGCTGGGAGAAACCTGGCAACCTCTGGCTGTGCCACTGCTGCTACTGTCTCTGCTCAACAAGAAAACAGAAACCCATCCCCAGAAAACAGAAAGCCATCCCATCGACCCCATGGATGTGCTCTTAAAAGACATCCTCACAATGGTCAGCCCAGTCCAGATCCCACGTTCAGCCAACAAGCTCTAGCAAGGGTGAGCAGCACAGAAAGCTCTGTTATGCCAGGGCTTGCCAGCCCCCATCTGTGCCAGCCTGCCCTTTGAGACCCTCCTCAGAGGCCTTTCTGCAGTCTCCCCCTGCCTCTGAGGCACAAGGTGATCCCCAAGGAGAAAGCCATATCTGGGATAGCATCCCTGCTTCGGATCTGTCTTCCCAGAAATTTATTTCCAGCCTCAAGTAAATACCTTTCCATTTTCATCCTCATATCAATATAATTAGAGTTTGACATTTTTCATTCTGCTTTTTGATTCTTTCTTGTATTGTTCACCACACTGGAATCTTATTGGATATAGAGCAGTATATAAAGCTTGTAAATAAATTGCAAGTATCTAAGTACTTGCTAATCTGCCCAGTGTGGAATCAGGCCAAAGTATAGACAAGTGACTTGCCACTCCAGTTTTGGATAAATACCAAAATAATGCATGATATAGCGCTTAGCCATGTTCTGATAAATCATGGAATGGAAGAAAGTGGGGTGCAGTATTTGCAAATCATCCAAGTGAACGCGGAGAGTGTTTCATGAGCACATCCTGTAACCCCCTGTTTAACCCTGCTCTCCTTGCCTTCCAGCAGACTGAGTGATCTGGCAGTGCTAAGTACACAGAGAGTATGATTTTTATCTTGACAGCCTGTCCGTTGAAAGAATGAATTCTGTTGAACCCTTCAGGACTTGCATCTCCTCTGATCTGCTCAAATCTGAGGAATTTTTTCTACGTCTTTTTCCATGAGATAAAAAGAAATAAATAAATACACACCATGCAATGTATGCTAGAGATAAAAATCCTCCCTCAAGGACCAAACCATTTGGTGAGAACAATTGCATCACCACTTTAAAAATCTGATTTCCCACCTGAGTTTGAAGTTCAAGTTTTGAGTGAGGTTGAAATAAGGTTTATGTACAAGATCTGCAATCCTGGAATTTAAAAAAAAAATGTTTTTCAGGTTTACATTCAGTGGTAAGTACCTTAGAGACTACCAGTGATTGTGTATTACTCCTTAGTCAGAGTGAGGCAGTTGCCTCAGTGGAAAAAGGCAGGCAGGCAGGCAGAGAAGGGCAGCAAGGAGTTAAGAAAAAAGAGCCAAGCACCCTCAAGGCTACCATTCTGCCCCCAGACACCTGTCCCTGGTATTTAACATTCAACTATTAGTCCAGTCCACTTTGCTAAGTGGAATAAGAGGGGCACCTCACGTTTCTTGTCCCTGGCAGCAGAATGGCTTGGGCTGCATTGCTGTTCAGTGATGTTGCACACCCGAAAACTTCACCGATGCATTAATCCACTCTTTCCCAATGGGGTGCCCTCCAGATGTGTTGGTGACTAAAGGTTAGGAAGGTGCACTAGCTAGTTGTTCATAGATACTTGTAAGGTGAAGAACTGGCACATCAAAATAGCCACAGATCATTCATGTAACACCAAGTACAGCTGAGGGGAGGCCAGGCTGTTTGAAGGGATGGAGATGGAGATGATGGAGATGGACCAACAAGCCCACCCATTTTTCCCCCTTTCTGCTAATGGAAAATTTGAAGGGAATGATCGAAGGGAAGACATGCCATCTCAAATCACATTTTATTCATTTTCTGGTATGGAGTGATTGGTTTCCAAGGGATTCACAGGCGTGAGGTCAGAGGTAGCACTCAGACCTAAGAGCTGGGGATGAGAGCTCTGCCTCCTTGCCCCTCACCACCAGACAGGGAGGAGCCATGCTGGGTGCTCTCCGAGGCTGGGAAAGCAATGCCGGCAATGGGAAATGGATTGTGCTTGAGAAGGTGAGAATGGGAGGGGACTGGCATGGACAGGGTAAGAAGTATCCTGATGGCAGTCCAGTCTTCTTCCCTCCCTCTCTGGGGCATTCCTGCTGGATTGCTGAACACAAGCATCTAGCAAAACTGCAGGAGGGAAGAAACGGGGTGCTGAAAGTCAGTTCTGCTGCTGCTTCCCTTGCAGGCACGGTTTGGTCCCAGGCCTTTGGTTCTGCTCCCCTCCTCCAAATGAACTAGGCCCAAGGATCCTATGACAGGTCAACCAAAGAGCCATGTTGACATCAGCCCCATCATCCAGACGCTGCATACACCTGCACATCCCTCTTCTCCCACATTCTGGAGGCAAAAGCCTTGAAGTTGGACTGTATCATCAATTGCCAAGGCCCAGAAGGAACTGGCCATGTGCACCAACATAACTCTAACCTTATTTTATCTTTGTGTGCCTCCGATTGCTAAGCCACCTTGGTGTATAAATTGAAGAAACAAGCACAAAGAAGAACATTTGGCCATCGCAATTGGGCCAATAGCAGGCATGCTTGCCATGGTGAACACCATTATATGCATGTCATGCAGTCAAAGCCCAGGGTTGATTCCCAGTGGAATTCCGCCCATTTTCTCCAGCATAGTTTGGAAACAATTTCACCCATTACTGAATTTGCTCATTGGCCTGAAGTATAGACCCAAGAAAAGATATTTGTTCTCTGTAGGTCAATGCTAGTGCAAAGAAGTTGGAGCAGAGTACTTTTGGCCTCTAGTGCACACATCCCTTCCGGGGCTAGGAATGACAACTCTGACATCCTCAATCTCACCAGAACTGGTGGGGTGGCGGAGAGTGGTGGCGGATGGGTTAGGTCGAGCTTGTGTGTTTTAAATGCATGCATTTTGGAAGCAACTACCCATCTGCTAAATGAAAGCATGTTTTTGTACATTTTGGGAATGGCTACATTTTCCTTTGCACATTTTACAAATGTGTTACAGAGAGTAATGCAAGCTTGAAAACATATGGATTTCTGACCACAAAGTGCAAATTGGGTAAATGTGTGTGTGTGTGTGTGCGCGCGCATGCATACATGTGTGCGTGCACACATGCACACACTTAACAGAGTGAATTTCTCAGACATCCCTGCCTCTCACTTCGAGGGTTGCAGTAGGGAATTGCTTTTCCTGCAGGAAGAGCCTTGACATTCCAGACCTTTTGTACATTCACAGTTGCTTTGTACTGGCCTGGGCCAGTCACATGAGCAATGCCCACACAGTACATGCGGGTGTTGCATAAAATGTGGCAGAAGCAGCCCCCAGCTTCTATGCTTAAGCCTTCCCGTGGTAGCAACAGAATGAAGCTTGAGATAATAGAGAAGTCCTGCTTGTCGGGATCCTGCCTCCCCTAACCTGGTACCTTCCAGATGTTTTGGAGTGTAAGCCCAAGGATTCTTGACCATTAGCCATTCTGCTTGGGCCTGATGGGAGCTGAAGTTCAAAACATCTAGAGTCACCCATTTGAGGAAACCTGGAACAGACCACACTAGGGTTCAGGAATCTCTCAGTGTAAGGCAGCATCCTATGTGAATTAATGCATCCATAGCACCAAACTTTATGCCAGGGGTGAGAAAACCCATGACCTTCTGGATGATTTTGAACTCTCATTCCCATCAGCAGCAGCCAGCATGGACAATGGCGATGAGAGTTGTTCTCCAACAACTCCTGGAGAGTTGCAAGTTCCCACCACTGTTCCCTGTGGATTCTCCTTTTCAGGTCTGAGGCACATTTAATGAAACATGTTTGGTTCCTCAAGGAAGATTTCCTGAACTTATTCAAAGCATTTGGGATACTGAAAGAAGGAAAAGAGAACAGGAAAGCCAGCAGTGCCGGTCTTTCTCGATATGGTAGAGCAACAGCACACTCTAGAGGCTGTCCTTGAGAGTTCATATTCCTGTATCTGTCCTTCAAGCAAACGTCTGATCCTGCATGTACTTTGACCATTTACTGTCCATTTCAGTATCTGACCTCGTAAGTCTCTAAAGTAAGGCTCGGTGATCAGGTGTTCTCTAGATGTATTTGCCTTCACTGTGACTTCTGTGAATTGTATTCCAAAACTTTTGGTGGCCTTTGGAATGCCTATCTCTGCTCTGAAGCTTATCCTTCAGATGGTGTACTCAGCAGTTGGTAAAATACACAGGATCAAGTAAATAATTTCTTAGGCAACCTGGTCAGCTGAGTGGGTTTCTGCTACTAAATCTGAGCAGTGTCTAGAAGCGTTTACTCCCATCCAGGAAGCCTCTCTCTTTATTGCAGTCTGAGCCTTCTGCAGAACTCAGTTGCAGGGGTGGCTCATCATTTCCAGATGGGTACTCAGAACCTTCACCAGAAACTCAACCATCTCAGCTTTGGTTTGGGCTTGCTGTATGAAGTGAGGGGAATCTGCACTTTGCCTTCTCCTTTCTCCTGGCTGGCCATGGACACATTGCAAAGAAAAGGAGGCAACACATTCAAAATGAGGTCCCTTGTGTGCCTCCTTGGATGACAGAGCATAACTAGAAATGACCCTGGCCCTTAAAAAGAGTGATGCATTCGCAAGATTGGCTTTTAAAGTCCAAAACTTTCAATTTGTGAAAGATGGAAGCATGCTGCATATGAAATCTCAAAAGAAAACACATGTAAGTGATTTATGGAGGAGAGCAACTGTAAAGAACATTACATGCAACACTAAAATTTGAAACATGCACAGATTACAGAGGAAATTGTAGCTAGGAACCATTTCTTTCTTTATTTAAAGCTTTTATATCCCGCCCCTCACAATGTCTCAGTGCAGCCATTATATGGAAAGAATACAATATGCATAGGAAACTGCAGTTTAACTCCACTTGACACCTACTAGAGCAACAGTATTTACTTAGTTACTTATTTATTATGTTTGTTTCAGGGGGAAAACCCTGTATAACAACATCAAATGAAATAGCTATGACATGAAAAAGCTACAGCAGGGAAAAATAGTAGCCTTTTGAATTGCTTTTTTTAAAAGTTCCCCCTAAACTCTCATCAGTGCAGAGAAGTGCAATGTTTAAAGTTCCTAACTATATATCAATATAACCCTAAGGCTTAAGTAACGAAGACAGGGGAAATGGAATGGAAAAGGATTGCTACCAGTCCCGGAGATCCAATGGGTAGGCTTCTGCAGATGGAAACCAGAAGAGATTAGTTCTAAGGTCCAAGAAATGGGACCCAGGGGAGTCCAGACAGGAAAAATTAGTAGAGGTAGGAAGTAAGGGAAAAGGCTTAAAATGAAAAGTTGGTGAAGTGTGAGCTTGCAAATGAGTAAAATCAAATCAAAGTGTGTCTGGGCAGGGAGAGGAGGAAAAACTCAATCTGTTCAGAAGTCAAGCATTTAGTCCTAAATGGCTAGCTCACAAAAGATGCCCTGGAGTGATATCCTAGTGAAGGAGGAATATGGTCAAATCACATACCTCCTCTCAAAAGAGAGGATGCAAAAAACTGGGGCCCCAAAGGCCCCTCAAAAAGCAAACATCTACTGACCAAAACTGGAGCTAAGCAAAAAGGAGAAGTTAAACAAAAAGAAACCTCTACTAAGATGCAGTTGCATTTTGATGCACTGACAGACCTGAATAGTCTTAAAGTTTCTTGCCTTCTTGTTGACCTTTGTGCTTCTTTCTCACTTGCCTCAACCAGAATTTGGTGCTGGGTGAGTGAATGATGGAGACTGAGGCAGATGCAGAAATGGCCTTCCCTGATTTAGGCCCTTCAATTTAGTGGGGTGGGATGGGAGGTACGTAACCATACATTGAACATAAGTTTGACAGCATAGCTATCTTCCCCTGTTATCTGCATCCCTCATAAGACTCCAGCCTAGGTCCTCCAATAAAGTGGCATAAATAGGCAAATGCAATGCTTCTTCACACAACGAGCTATAGGATTTTCTATCCCAGGATGTGGTGATGGCCGCCAACACAAGCAGTTTTAAAAGGGCCACCAAGAAAAATGGCCATGCATCACCAGGGCTGCTTGCTACCTCCAAGATTAAAAGCAGGAAGCCAGCTGCGGTGGAAGAATCGTGGAGGCTTACTATTGCCCTCGGATCCTATTTGTGGACTTTCTGTAGGCAGCTGGGTGGGGAAAAGGATTTACTATGGAGAGGGAGAGGGAGAGGGCAGTTTGCTGGATAGAAAACTTCTCAAGGGAAATATGAGACTGGAAATAATTGTTTTGCAGTAGATACCAACTCTTCTTGTTTTCAGGAGTTCATCTTTCTCAAGAAATTTACAATTGTTCTCTTTTGAAGCTTCAAAAGCACCGTTTCTACAGTCAACATGGTAAGTGTTATACAGTTTTGCTTTTGCTTTGATGTGTTTATCAAAGAATTGTTTTGTAAACTCCTTTTCTAATTTTATTAAATGAAGGATTAAACAAAACAGTAAATTACAAAGTCCTCTCCATACATGAAACATACCAATGAACATTAATTTCATTCATGATTCATATTGTTGTTATTATTTTCATTTCCATACCACCCCATAGCTAAAGCCCTCTGGGTTGTTTACAACAATGCAAAAAACAAAACAATAATTTAAAATTACCATAAAACACAGCAACATTAAAATAAATTTAAAATAGCTAAAACATACAATGAGACCAAACTGTAAAAGGAAAAATTAATTCACCTGGAATAGAACATCCCCTCAAGCCCCTGGGTAGCAGAACATGTCTTTAAAAGCTCCAACTTGAATGGCCATCTCGATCTGGTGCTGAAGAGATCACAGATTTGACACCAGGCAGGAGGTTGTTCCAGAGATGGGGGGCCACCAAAGAGAAGGACCTCCCCCTTGCCACCCCCCAAGCCTCCCTCGGAATTTGCACCTAGAGAAGGCCCAGAAGTTGAGCAGAGTGCCCAAGCAGATTGCAACTGGGGAAACTGCTCTGATGGGTACTGCAGCCCAGCCCCAGGCCATGTGTCTGCACACAGAAGAGAAGTTGGCCTTCCGTGGAGCTGGCCTTCCAGCTTCAGCTTGGGCCAGAATCCATATGCCTCTGTGGCTGTTACTTGGAACGGAACTTTGGTGCACCTAGAATAGTGTTCGGATCTTCATGTTCGTTCATTCATGCTTGCTGTCTTGTCAGGAGCCAGTCCAGTTTTTCTGTCCCTCAGGCCTCTGCATAAATAGACTAGTTGCTTCTCTCTGCATCGATACTCTGGATTTTTATAGTTATATGGCAGCAGTGAAGGGATATTGGTATTTACTAATTTCTTTGCTATCCTTGCAGTTTATTCTTGTGTGATCTTGCCTGTAGATGCCTTTTTTCTCCTTTTCTTCACACTGATTTCAGCAGCAGAACCTTCCACATGATGACATGTTAATTCAAACCATGCATTTGTGTGTGTCTTTTTCCAAAAGTGTTCCATGTCGCCTTCCTTCTGATGTTCCAAAGCTTGAACTTCCTGTGGTGTCCTTGTCTGGTCATATTAATAACACCGCATTACATCAGCCACATGGCAGACAAATGTGGCAAGCATGGCTCCACCATATGCCTGGGCTAGTCTGAACAGAAAACATTATCCTTTGGGCTTCCTATTCCTCAGACAACTTGCCAGCCCTGCAGGACCTCCCCATTCCTAATATGGAGCACAAGAGAGCACAACAGATGAGGTGCTCTGCCTTTCCTCATGTTGAGCCTCCTCAGAGATTCCCATGCATGCCGCTAATTCTGCTTTCCTCATCGCCACTTCTTAAAGATGTGCTATGGTGGAGCACTCCAGGTGGCTGTTATCTGGTGGTCACTGTCGCTCCACTTCTGGTTACTGGATTGGATCCAGACTTAGACAGAGTTACACTGGGACTTAAGTTCGCCACTAATATAACTTACTGTGCAATCTCAGACATGTCGTTTAACACTAAATCCCATGGACTTCAATGTGACTTACTTCCAGGTAAGTGCACATCAGATTGTAGCCTTATGGTGCAATCTCATCCTGTTTGTTGTTGTGTGCTGTCAAGTTGTCTCTGACTGCTGATATCAGAGGGAAGCTCTGAACAATTTGATGCCCCTCCAGACGCTGCTTGGGGCACAGGAGGGCGCTGCACATTTCCAGGTCCGGATCCAAGCTACTGACTTGAGTTGTTGCTGTGGAGTAAAGAAATTCATTTTTCTCATCCTCCCTCTTATCCTCCCTACCTATCTTCTACTTGGTACATGGTTCTTTTTTGACCCTGCCTTCCATTCAAGGATATTGCTAACTTTGATTCCCAGGTATGTTTGATTTTGTGCATTGGTGTTTCAATAATAGATGTAATTAAAAAAACACATTTTCTTTCACTCAATACAATGTTATTCCCTCCCCCCCCCTTTACATGGCACACATGCACCCTAACCTTTATGGGTGCACATGAGAAGGTCTACTTTATACATTAAAACCAGATTAATCAGAGATTCACACTGCCTCAAGAGACAACTTGACAGTTCCCTCGCCATTCAGTACACAAACTATCGTGCCTTGGAAGATATCACAGCATAGTCTTTTCATAAAGAATGTGTTTAGAACTTCCAATGCATCCCTATGTAAATGATTTTTTTAATGCTTCACAAAATATGCAATGGTAAGGATCAGCCACTCTGGCTAGGGCTGGTGTCCTTCTGTTTAATTTCATGGATTTCTCCAAATTGAAAGGATCCGTTTGTTTAACTCTGATTAAAGCTGCTGGCTTTGCCATTGAGTCCATGTAGCAGCAGTGGTGTTCTGGTTACTACCATTCTTCCTTTCATGAATGTCTCTGGGAAAGGAGGAAGCTACCACTAATAGAAGTCACATTTCACTGAAGTAAATGAATGCAAAATCAACAGCCCTTCCCAGTTCATTGCATTACCCTAGAAAGCCCCTCATGTCAGCAAGTGCTATTGGCATAATGTACATTAGCAGCAGTGCCACACTGGCTACTGACCCATAGATACAAGGATTCCCAACATGGAAAAGGCCACGTTGTGCCAACACATCACAGAGCTGCTAAGCCTGAGCAGTCTGTCAAGAGAAAGAAGGTAACCAAATTCGGTGATAACATCCTTGACGATACAGGAATTCAAATCACTCAGAGTTTCTTCCAGTTTCTTCCATAGTCAATTAAAAAATATAACTATCTCAATTTCTTTTTGCCCCAGATGTGGATATCTTCACAGATTTCATTCATTCTTATCAATATCAAACTGAAACAAGATTCTCATGCATCTTTCACCTGATCATGCACCAGGGTACGCCAAAGGGGGGAAATCATCCTGTGGCCGCGCTAACGCAAAACACCAAGCTGCCACATTATGGACAACTTGATCAAATGATAAGCTGGCCACCTGTTTTTACCGAAGGATGATATGGCAACTTGGGCATCTCCTCAAAGAGAGAAGCAGCCCTGCTTCCCTGTGCCTTAGGATCATTACCTCCCATTCACCAAGCAGATCCGCAGACCAGGTCACAGAGGAACACGGGCAGGTTGGCTTGGATGGACTGCTTGCCACAATCCCAATGCACCAACCTTTCAGTGCGTGTCCAGGGCCACCACGTCTGATTCCCAGGCTGCTGCTGTTTGCCCTGGTACACCTAAGCAGCTGCGAGAATGTTGCTTCTGGACACAATCATGTCCTGTTCGCATGAATGGGAGCAGACATACTTTTTGTTGAGACATTTTAGCAAATTCCCAAATGTGTGATCACGTTTGAAAAAATGTGTTTTTACGCTTTGGACACGGGGCGGGGGAAAAGCACACTTTTTAACAATATGCACAGAAACATACACCTTTTCCTTTTGAAAAGCATGCTTTTCCCATTGAAATTAGTTGAAAAAATGAAAACGGGAGCAAGCCAATACAAGCTTTGACATGATTTTGGGAGAATTTTCATGACCACAAAATTGCTGGTTCTCACATTCTTTATACTTGTATATCTCATTCTGCATGTCTCATTCAGTGTTATGAAGCAGCCACCATGCCAAAGCTAAGCAGGCCTGGGTCTGGTCCATACTTCAAAGGGAGACTACCCTGGAATTACAGGAAGTTGCCTCGAGTTCCCCAATCAGTTATAAATATAATAAATAAAAATGAGTATGCACAGAGATTACACTCTTTCACATCCCATAGAGAGTTCTTCCTACAGCATAACCAAAATTTCTCAGATTACATTTTTCG
The DNA here is from genome assembly GCF_004798865.1 of Varanus komodoensis. Classification (NCBI taxonomy): domain Eukaryota; kingdom Metazoa; phylum Chordata; class Lepidosauria; order Squamata; family Varanidae; genus Varanus; species Varanus komodoensis. The sequence continues at coordinate 4,467,175 of NW_025335798.1, read as the reverse complement.
GAGAAAGTTTAAGATTTTTCCTGTTCGATTTTTCTTCCCCTCCCTTCCCCAAATTTGCAGGACTTTCTCCAAAGATTCTCCATCCTGTTTTTGTGGCAGCTGCCATTTCTTCCCAGAATGACCCAGTTCACTAGCTTGAGGGCACCATGAAGGACACCAGATGGTGTCAAAGCAACCAACACAGGTGCAACAGCTGCTGTTTGTCCTTGCAGTGGCAGGCAAGGCAAGGCAAGGCAAGGCAGCTACACTATTCCTATAGAGAATGGTGAGCTGCACCCCTCTTGGAGAATATCGTCCACTGGAGAAAATGAGTGGAGTGGTCTTCCCCCCACCCCCACTCTATTTTCTCTGCCCATAGATAAGGAGAAAAATTTCAAGAGACTGTCTGCATAGAGGTTTGTAGTTCCTGCTGCTGAAAGTGCATGGTATAGTCCTGTACTAAGTCAACCCTGTGAGCGCCTTAGTTACCAGACTGCTTCCTCAATAAGAAGACACTGTGATGGCTTACTTTAAATTAAAAGAAAATCAAGGGGAATTAAAAAGTGAACACAGGAGTTTCATTGTGCTGAGGTCAGGAAGAATGGCTTGCTGAGTGGAATTTTGAACAATACAGAGTTGGACATAGGTTGTTTTTCCGTGAAACTATAGACACATTTGCAAATTATAAGCTATTTCCTGTCTGTGCTCGAACTCTTCAAATGCAAATTAAAATCTCCTTTCCTGAGGAATGGAAAGGTCTGCTGAAGTTCACCAGTGTGTGGAAGGGATCCAGGTGGCAGAGCCGGCAACAATGCCACACGTCATTGCCACTGAGCAGCTCCGACTTGGCCAAGCCAGTGGCGGTGATGTCTCCCTCTCCCTTGCAAGGCTTGGCTGGAGCGCTGGATTCTTTTGCTTGACACATTTTCCCAGGGTGTGATCCAGACACCCACTTGGCTGCTTTGCCCACAAAGGAAAGATAAAACAGAAAATGTTTCTGATCAGGGGTAGAATCCCAAGTTCATTCCCTGGCTTTTCCAGGCTGAAGCATTGGAAAGCCAGGCTGAGGAGCTCCTTCCCAAGAGAAGCGAGGCACACTTCCTCCCCAGTGTCCTGCTGACATCAGGTAAAGGGGGCCAGTGGGGTGGCTGCTGCCTCATTTTGCAATTGCTATGTTTTGATTGCTTTTTGTTGTTCTTGTGTGCTGTCTAGTCAGCTCTGACTTTCAGTGTCCCTGTGAATGAGAGCTCTCCAAAAGTGTACTGTATTACAATGTGTTTTATCACTTTAATCAATGCTGAGTTGTTTTGTAAACCACCTTGCCTTTCTGCCTGGGACGAAGGAACACAGCTTACCAGGCTACCCAGTAATGGAGAGCATGCTCAGCAAAATGCACTGACAAGGCTCAGACAGGACTCCATGCCTGAAGGCCACAGAGGAGCTTGACCCTACTGGGGGAAGAGCCTGTGTGGATTTGCCCCCATTATAAGCTTAACACAATCTGAATGTCTGCACAGGGGATGTGTTGATCTCTAAGGGTTCTTCTGTAAAATGCTTCCTTGATGAAGCCCAAATGTTTGTTTCATTCACCAACAGAGCTCTGAGCTATGCCTGGCAGAGAAAGATGTATATTTTTCCTAACTGAGGCTGCACAGATAGAAGTATAAGCAACTGAGTATGAAATCCCATAGAGACTTGCTTCGTGAAAATACTGTTTTTCATTTAGGAAAGGAGAACAGTACGTTTCTAGCCCTCATGGCTGAAGGAACAAACTGGAATATATGCAAGCACTATCTTCTAAGGTACGAGAACCGAAGTGGTGCCAGATTGTAAATCTGAATGCTTCCTTATTATATGCAGCTTGGATGTCCTCTTCCCCATGAGTAGACCCTGAGAGAAAGGGCCTTCTGGCAGTCAGGTGAGCACTTGTCCCACCAGGTCTGCCTACACCTGTGCTCTGGAGAGCTGCAGGACAAGGAAAGATAGGCAGGCCTTGGGATGGGGTCAAATGGCTCCAGGTGTGGCCTCTCTGTCATGGACCTGAAGGAGCAGCATTTGTTCTGGAATTCTCCTCATCCTCATTTGCACTTCACAAACCTTTTCCCTGCACTTGGCTTAGCCAGGACCCGGATGCCATCCTGAAAAGGCAACTGCAATTCAAATGAAATTATCGATGAAGCTGCTCATACAAAAACACATAAGCATTAAACATATGCTGCTTTATAAGCTTTAAGAAATTTCCAGTGTGCACTGCCAATTTACAAAGTGCCCATATCCATAAATTCTTGATGATTATGAAAATCTCAGAAGATGGAGCACATCGGTTAAGTTAGAGTTCCAGATGTTAAGGAGCAAGACGCTGCAGGCAGTCCTCTTCCCATTTTTGGAACTGTTGCTTAGTCACTTCATAAGCAAACAGCAGTGGTGTCCTTATTTTTATTTTTTAAATAATATTCTTATACAGCTTTGGGCACAATCCTATATATGTTTAGAAAAAAGCCCAGTAGTTGTAGGCCCTCCATCTAAATACACATAGGAATGTACTCTTCATATGTTAAAATCCCTGCGTGGTTCACACTGAGATACGACATTGCAATCTAGCAACAAGGTACACATACACATAGTTAAAAATTGCAATGCCGCAACAATGAAAAAGGGTAATAATGGAGTTCCTCCATGGAAAGCCTGCGTGAACACATGTGTTTTGAAAAGGCATTCAAAACTTGCCGTTTTCAGCCTCTTGAACCATATGTGGGAGAATGTTCTGAAGAACAGGTGCCATCACCTGTTGGCTATTTACATATGCTACCTGGAGACAATCCATTGGTCCTGGGATAGAAACATAGAAACAGAGCAAGTCAGAAGGGGTCTCCCGGGTCATCTAGTCTGACCCCTGGCACCAGCCGGCTCTGCTCATGACATGCCCACCATGTGCATGTCCAGCCTATCTTTGAACACCCGCACCAATGGGGCCTCAACGACCTCCCATGGAAGCCCATTCCACACCCTCGGGGTCCTGACTGTCAGGAAGTGCTTCCTGGCATCCAAATGGAACCTTGGCTCCCTGAGCTTTGCTCCGTTGGAGCGCGTCCTGCTTTCCTCTGCAGGGGAGAACAGGTCTCTACCCATCTCCATGTGACATCCCCTCACATACCTGTATGTCGCCAACATATCCCTTCTGATCTTCTCTTCTCCAGGCTGAAGAGACCCAGTTCCCTCAGTCTCACCTCATACGGCATCCTCTGCAAACCGGCCACCAACCTTGTGGCCCTACGCTGCACTGACTCTAACCTGGCTATATCCTTTCTGTAACGAGGGGCCCAAAACTGAACACAATACTCCAGTTGCAGGCGCACCAGAGTTGTGTAGAGTGGTAGTAATACCTCTCTTGATCTAGAAGCCACACTTCTGGCTATGCAACCAAGGGTGACATTCGCCCTCTTGACCACCGCATCGCACCACTGACTCATGTTTAGCCTGCAGTCAACCAGCACCCCGAGGTCCCTTTCACAAGTGCTGCTCTCCAGCCACTTGTCACCAGTAAGGCTTTATGCAGCTGTTCTGGCTAAAAGTACTGTCCAATTATCTTCACTGGAGAGTCAGGTTCATGCGCACATCCCTTTGGCTTCCACCGAAGAGAATGCACAGGGCTTCTGTGTGCCCTTTGGAAGTCTAAACTGTCTCTGAATTGTGGAACCAGTGGAGACATTTGGGGAGGGCAAGATGAAGACTCCCATGTCAATGGGGCTCATTATCCATTGTAGCTTTTATTTTGAGCCTTATAGAAACAATCCCCAAAACTGCCACAGAAAGGAAAGGAAGCAAACTGCAATGGATGAAGACTCCAGTCATCCCCTGCATTTGGGTCAACAGGAAAGTCAATGCTATAGATATTGCCTATAGCAATGTCTTATGACCTTTCATCATAGGCCTGACTTGGTAAGAATCTCAGTTGTTGACTGACATGAAAGAAGTGCCAGCAAGAAATTTATGTGATCTTTCCTTCTTCTCTGTTTTAAGCAACAGACAAGCCAAAGCTCTGACTGTGAGCAGTAACTGAAGTGTGCAGATTTCAGTGGGGTTGCTTCATCACTGTACCTTTTCAAATGTACAAAACAGACACGAAAAGTTGCTGACATTTTCATTTCTTTAATGAGCTTAAAGGCAAGGATTAAAGAAACAAGCCCCGATTTCTTCATTTAAAGTTTTACGAACAGCGCAGGCCTGGCTAGTATCAAGGGGGAGATTGAATGAGAACTCTTCATATGTCATTTTCAGGATCTTGGCAGAACATTAAAAATAGAACCAATCAATAGAATAGATGATCAGGTCTTTGCATGCAATAGCAAAGACAAACTAGGACAATCTAAGGCAGAAGAACACTTAAAGGTGTCTGGCACTGGGTGAGAGCTTTGACCCATCAGGTGGAGCATTGCCAATCCTGAGGGGCAGTGTCTCTCCAGGGTTTCCGGTAGAAGTTATTCCAGACCAATCTGGAGATTAAACATCCGTACCATGCAATCAGATTGCCTTGGGTTCTTCCATGCAGGAACTCTTACCTAACAGAGCTTTCCATATGCAGCAGGAAGAGGAGACGGTATTTGACAAGCCCTTTTCCCCCTGAAGCCCCTGGCTCTGTCTCCTATCCTGTTCCTGAGCACCCCCAACTCTACACAGGGGAATTTTGGAGGGCAAGGAGGGAAACTGGGGAAAGCCACCCTGATGGCAGTATCCCACGGAAGGTGCCCTGCTCCTGCGGACTTAGGCCCAAAGCTATGGCCTGATAGTTGCTTAGGCATGTCTGGTGATCCCAAAGACACAGGAATATAGAAGGAGCCTCACTTGATTGGACAAAAGGCCAGTCTAGTCCCGCTTTCTGTTCACACACATGGTGGCCTGGGGAAAGCCAACAAACAGGGCATAAGTGCAGGGTGTTCTGTGGCCCAGAAAGCAGTGTTGACAGGACTGCTGCCTCTGATATTGAAAGTAATGTGTAGTCATCAGGATGAGCTGCCATGAAAAGTGATACCTTGCATTAAAAAATCCATGGAAGAACTGGTTTGTTGCTTTTATTTTTTTAAACTGGCTGCTTTTATTTTTTTAAACTGTTTCGTTCTCATATCAGGATTTAGTTTTTCATCTGGGTTTGATTGTAGCTCCCTTGAGCACCATACTTTGGCCAAAAGGCAGGACATAAATAAAACAAATAAACGAATTGTCCAGTCTTCTTGGAAAGGACAAATTTGGAAGCCTAACAGGGGCTCTACAGATTCCTGATTTTTCAGAAATGTGGCTTGTCACATAGGGTGTGATATATGGCAACAGGTACTGCATTTGGCTCGCTGCGATAGAACGGCTTCTACAGGACTGTCTATGGGAGAAAAAACCCTTCTTTCCGTCAGAGAGACTGCAGGCCAATTCCCAATTAGCAGAACTGTGTGCTTGCCCCCTGCCTCCTCGTGTTTGGAGGGACTGATATCACCAGGTGTGAAGTGGTCACACAGACACATACCAGGGAGCCTGTCACCTCGCCCCCAGCATCCATTAGATCACACCAGTGGGCATATGTGTGGCAAACCTATGAGCTCTGCTGAATATTGTTTAGCACAGCAAAAATGAATATTGCTTCTGCTATCTTGACAAGAAAGCATCGGCTGTTCCCCCTTCAGCAGCACCAACAGAGTAAACCAGGCCAAGTGTGCCTTAGAAAACCAACTGAAAGTGCAACTGTTGCTTATAAATCATGCATCTTGACTCCAGAACATGCCTTTAATCCCGTAATTACACTCTGGGCTCACTGTTTGCAGTTAAGGAAATGTGAGCTGCTCTCCAAATGGCACCGGCGTTGACCTTAAATGATAGGGTTGTGCTGCCCAGATGGACACTGGTGCTGAGAGTCCCTCTGCCCCAGCCCGATCGCAAGGCCTCGGGCTGAGCGCGCACACAGGGTGCCTGCCGCAGCCTGCAGCACTCTTAGAGGGAGCAGACAACTCCAGCTGCCGGCGAGTCCCTCGAGAAGACAACGGGCATTCCTGTGCTCAGCTTCGGTCATTGCAGACCACGCAGCTTAAGAGAGCTCTGGAGAGTGGAGGCAGGTCAGAAGCATGGAAATCTGAACTCACTGGAGACCTGCACCGAGCAGGAGGTTGAATCCTGGCCCCCTTCCAACCTACTGCTCTTTGGTTCCCAAGCAAATTCTGCAAAGTTGAATTTGCTTGCAAATTCGCAAGCTGGGTGGCGTGTCATCAGCACCTTCCAAGCACGCGGCAGGCTGGGCTGCAAGGTCACCACCATTGCTAAAGGCTTTGGAGCAGCAGCAGCAGCAGCAGCATGGTGGATGTGAGAGGCTGTGCAAAACAGGGGAGAGACAGGCTGGGTCACCTGCCCCCTGCTCTGACTTCTGTTACTTTTGAGGAGACCCGCTGACTCTCAAGTAGGTGGCTGAGATGAGAGCGCTCATCCCCAAACTGAGAGGAAGTCATCAGTGCTTCTCAGGGCTTGCTCCAGAATGAGCTCCAAAGCCGTTACTTGAGATGTCAGAGGAATCCACAGCAGATTCCAAAGATTTCCAGATTTTTTTCCAAGTCATGCACTGAGTCCACAAAAGACAGACAGAACAAACTTGACAATATCTATACATGATCAGTCCACTACCACTGATAGTCATGTTTGATTCCTTCCCAGTTTGTTTTTTTTAATGTATTTTGTCTGATGTTGTTACATACCTTGGGCTTTCCTTTGGATGGAAAAGTGGTATACAAATAAATAAATAATCAAAATCATATCTTCTGTAGGCACATGCATGCATGTGTGTTTGTGCATGCATGCGCACAAACACAAAGTATTTCCTAGGACTATATTTGATCATTGTTTCCCATGATCTAAAGCTTTCCCATGTTCAGTCTCTGCAACAGCCTTCCCCAGCATTTCCCCTTCCTGCGCCACATTATAAGGCTACCGTGCAGCATCAGGTAGCAACACCCCTCGGGCCAGGCTAGTTGACTAGTTGAGCAAGACCATCCTTTGAAGGCAGGGACTTTTCACACCAAGCCTCACTTTGAAAAGGAACACTCCTGTTTGGGTGCCCACAGATTTAATTTCATTTCTATACTACACAGCAGCTAAAACTTTCTGGGTAAGACATGCAATATAAAAACAGAACAACAACATATAGTATATGTGAGCCAGAGCTGTCACTGGAAACCCCAGGTGGTGGTGGTGGTGAGGAGCGCTTTCCTACAGCTTCGGCTGGTCCATCAGCTGCGTCCTTACCTGGATGAGCACTGCCTAGCAATGGTGATTCATGCTCTGGTAACCTGCCGATTGGATTACTGCAATATGCTCTATGTGGGACTGGCCTTGAAAATGGTCCGTATACTTCAGCTGGTACAGAATAGAGTGGCCAGGTTGCTCATGGGGACCAGTTGTTATTCTCACATGATGCTGGTCCTCTACCAGCTCCACTGGCTTCCAGTTGAAGTCCAGGCCCAATTCAAGGTGCTGGTTTTGACCTATAAATCCCTATACAGCTTGGGACTGGGATACCTGAAGGAACGTCTCCTTGCTTATATGCCCTCACGCCCCTTAAGATCTGCAGGAGAGGCCCTGCTCAGGGAACCCTCCCTGAAGGAGGTAAAAAGGACATCTTTTTCGATCGTTATTTTAAAAATTAGTATTTTAATGGTTTTCACAGTTTCTTTTGATTCAATTTATTTTTACTGGTAATATATTGTTTATTATATTGGTACTGGTTATTTTATTGTATTCTGATTTTCATGATTGTAAGCCATGAGATGTCATACATAAAGGACAGCTTATAAAAGTTTTAAATAAATAAATATAGCCATGTTCCATAGGATGTGCTTTAGCCTTAGTGAGAGCCTGTTAGAGGGTCCTGTTGGCCTATCCAGGAGCGTATGGCTTTTTCACATCCCCCAAGCTACATGGCCTTATTCATTTGTGGGAGAAATGAAAATACTCTCCTCACTGGCGAATGCCTGTTCTGCACAGTGAAAGAGGCCAGGTAGGCCTTGCCTCTGGGGCTGACAACTTTCAAGGCAATCAGAAGGTAGATTTAGTCTAAATAATAATATTACCTTAAAAATCAAACTTCATTTTAAGACAACTAAAAACAACCCACACTACTAGGCCTACACAAAAAAAGAAAAACAGCTGGCAATACCCTCCAAAGTCGTGTTTGGAGTTGTTAAATTCCTCAGCAGAGAGGGCAGACTTAACCCGGCAGCAAAAGGTTAATAAGCTTGGGGCCACCACAGGGGAGGCTTTCCTCCTTGTTGCCATCAGCTGAGCCTCCCTTACAGATGGCATTCAGAGGCAGGCCTCCAAGGAGGAGTGTAGTGTCTGGGAACATTGTGGCTGGGAGAGGCATTCCACCAGGCATTGTGGTCCCAACCTGTATGGGGCTTATTATTTAAAACCAGCACCTTGCACTGGGCTCAGAAGCATATAGGCATTCAGTGCAAGCAGGCCAGGATTAGCTCAGGCGATCTGGTCCTATTTATTAGTGTGGTTGCTGCAGTCTGCATGAACCATAGCTTCCACAGCTGTCTTCAAGGGCAGCCCCACATAGAGTGCATTGCAGTAATCTATCCTGGATTACTGCTTAAATAAAAAAGACACGTAAGTCAGAATATGTTGGCTTTGATTACTGACCCTATGCAGGGCTCTTTGGAAAACAAAGTCAGCACAACTGGTTCTAGAACACTGCTTATGATGCCCCTGGTGTCTGCAGAGCAAACAGTTGGAGACTTGTGACACTGCCTGAAAGGTGTTGTCTGCACTGGGCAACGATACGCAGATCTCCACATAACAGAATCCTTACCTTTCAAAGAAGGCAGCTTCCATTTTATTTCATTTTTTTTTTAATTTTCCCAAAGTGCTGAGACAGTGGCCAAACAGGAAACCGTGGGGAATCAGATCCCCAAAGTCAGAAGGACACTCCAGGATAAACAGTGGAGTCTCCTTGAACCAGCCAAAGTGGGAAGCAAACCTTAACAATATGGTTGAAAGACTGAATCGATTCAAGTTCATCTCTGACTTAAGGCAGCCAGGACTATACTTTTGCCCTTACATAAAGCTCTGTAGCAACTGTAAATGGCCAAGTGGTCAGGGCTGCGGTTGTACATTACATCCAACTTAGACATATTTACTATTGTAATCCTCAGGGTATAAATGATAATACAAGAAACTTCTGGAAAACCACATGGTGCTGGAGAAGATACAGACCCATTCTTGGGCTTGAAAATACTAGTGTAAGATACGAAGTGATCCCCTGGGCGCTTCTGCTTCTGGGAAAGGCAGCCCCCAGCCATATGGTTGGTGCACAGAATGGCGGATTTACAATTTGCAAGGAGGAGAGTTCGGGGATGAATTAAGTTACATATAGCAGCTTGAGCAAGGCATAACTGTCTTTGCGAAGAGGAGAAATGTTACCAAACATTGGCGCAAAGCAACCAAGAGCCAGATTTTTTATGTATCATTGAAGTGGGGTCAGTGGCCTTTGCTTGGAGGGCAGCATTCTTGGCAGGTGATATTTCAGAAGCCAAAGATGTCAGCATACAGTGGAAACAGCCTCCAGGAATTGGTTTGATGGGCTGCCATGCTTGCGGAATGAATGCCTGAGGCAGCTGTAGCCACTTGCTGTCAGAGGGGTCTCAGGTCAATGCAAGAACGGAGGCCTTTCGCCTTGCTCCCCCAGCTGCTTCACTTCTGCCCGCTAGAGGTGAACCCAGCAATATAGGAAACTGCCTCATACCAAGTCATGCTGTCCGTCCATCCAGCCCAACCATTCCAGACCTTTTCTGTGTTCTGCAGCCCTAAAAAATGCCTGATTTATGTTCACACCCCTACAGGACTAATGTCACATTTGAAGATGAAAAGGTCAAATTTCTAATTTTTAAACCATAAATCAAACCACATACAGTGCTGCCGAGGGACAAACAGCACAAAAAATAAGCTTTTAACTCATTGCATAAAATTCAGATATAACTTGAGCAATTAGAAAAAAGTGTAAATGGTAAAATCAATCCGGATTGTGAACATAAAATTCAATGATTTCATTGTTCCTGTTTCCCATTCCTAATTTTATCAAAATGCACCCTTTCTTGCTGATTGTGATCCACAAGTCTGCCTGTGGATTTAGGCAATTCCTAGATTTTGTCTTGTTTGACAAAAGAGAACTGAATCCAAATGCAAACAAAATAATAAAAAAATTATTATCAGGATAACTTTTGGTGAAAAATGTTGTGATTTGCCAACTTTGGCAAATCACAATGCATCTCTCCTCTCCTGTAATGCCATCTTGAACCCCCTGGGGGTTGTGGGCCACCCCAGGTGGGGAAGTCCTGCTCTAGCCCAGTATGGTTGGCATTGATGGACAGTGACTTTTCAGAGGTTCAGGCAGGAGTTTTTCCAACACTACATGGAGATGCTGGGGACTGAATTGGGACCTTGTACATGCCAAGCATTTGCTCTGGCACTGAGCTGCAGCAAAGGCACTAACATTTCTGCAACAAGAAGAAATATTCCTGGAAACAGTAAGTTACCTGCCTATATCTTGGGTAGGAATGATGTTCCAGCTGTGCGCCAGGAACCTTTATCGAGCATTTTGACTGGTCGGAGGAGCAGAATTTGGTAAATGTATTTGGTTACTGCCAGAACAAACTGTGCTTCCGCAGGCATGCAGGTGAGAAGGGTGCATGCTTTTATGCAGGTACTTGAATGCACACATGTGCCCCCCCCATCCCATGTGGCCTTTGGGATTTGAAAGATTAAAGGAAGTCTGGTAGAAGTCTCACAAACACCTTGACTCAACCCTTGGAGAGTGTTTACCCTCAGCTAGCTGGTCCAATGACCTCTCTAAAGGTTGTAACCCAGTGCCTTCCTTTATTCTGGGGAATTCTGGAGCCCCATGGAAGCCAACTGGGGATTTGTCAATGAGACGATCAATTCTAGGCAGGACTGTAACTCTGGTGTCATGCTTGCTTTACACCCAGAAGAAACCAGGTTCAACCCCAGTATCTTTGGGTAAAGCTAGAAAGACACTTTCCTGGAGAAAATGCACAGTCTTTAATGTTCTGATCAAAATGCATAGATTTGAAAAGAGGAGTGCAACTAATAAAGCTCTGTGTTTGTCCACTTGTCAATGCTGAACAATGATCATTTCCACTCTTTTTTGAAAGCAGGAACAGAGGCACCCAACTTCCTCCCTGAAAGGTAGTGTTATCCAGAAGGTCCACGCTATCTGTCATTCCAGTGCCTCAACGACCATGGAAGATGTCATGCTCCAACTTCTTTTTCCAGTTTTCCTGACTTCCATGAAAATGCATGTTAAGGAGTTGTATGTTAAGGTTTTCTGGACTGCATCCTAATTTTAATTTTCGTCTTCCTTTCAGTGGGTGTGTGCTTGTTAGGTGGGGGTAGGCAAATGCATCAGCTTGATATTTCATTCAAACCTAACATGGATGCCATGTCTCAGCATTCAACAGAAGTAACTCATTACAAAAATCAAACAAACATAAATACAATTTGCAGAGCCTTGAACAACAATGGAATAATAATCGGAGCACCCCGTTTTGCCCAGTCAATGGCGGTCTTTGTTGCTATTTATTTTGATAATGGACCTTAGACTTTGTCTGTTTCAGCAAAAACTGATGTTTCAAGCATACTGGCTGCCACAACACCTCTTTGAAAGAGGCTTCATTAAATCAGGCAGATGCTGGAGAGGCTAATGCTATGCTTGGTGATGCCCAATGGCTGCTGATTTTTTGGGAGGAGATGATAACTCAGATCAATTTGCGATGGAAAGTTTTCTAATATTCAGTGATACATATGTCTTTCTTAACTATCCACCCTCCCTTGAAATTTAGCGCAAGATTAATGCAAATAGATTTTCCATACCCTTTTGACAGTTAAATGACTAATACTACAACATCAGAAGAGTAATTGGCCACCTGCAATAATGTAATGGATGGAGGTTTAATGAAATGTTGAATTTTGAATGGGAAATCTCCAAACATAAGTTATATATGGACATCTGGGCTGCCTTTGTTGAAATTTATGCATAATCCCCCTTACCAGTAACTTGTAACATACATAGTGATATACAATGCATAGGTAGGAAGAAAACTGATGTGTTTGAAACATGGACCTGGAGGAGGGTAGTATCATGATGAGGCTCAATTGAATCCATCCCTCTAGCATTCAGCGCCTCCTCTCATGCTTAGGGAGCAAGCCAAGAGGGATGCTCATGGAATGAAGGTTGGGCAACCTGCAACGTTCGTCCATCTTGAGTGCGGCTCGAAGGCTGCTACACGTGGAGTGGAAGCGGGACACTGCTTGCACAGCATTCACACAATTCCTAGCAACTGTGACGCAAACACTGGCCACGTTCACTAGGAACTTGGTCTTGTGGCTGCGACAGATGAGAGCCCAGGGAATCTAATGGATTCCCACCCTCAAAACGGATTCCTCACACATTCCTGCTTGGGGGATCCAGGTTCTAGTCTGCTCAGCCATGGACCTCACTGGGTCAGGCAACACCTCTCAGCCGAACATACCAAACAGGGTTCCTTGCAAGGGAAAAAACAGTGGGAGGTAAATGTGGTGGTGATGGTGATGGTGAAGATTATAATGATGATGGTGGTGGTGAGAGCAGCAGCAACGGCAGTAATGGGCACCCCCTGTTGTTATGATCTTCCTCATTTGAGTGTAATACAGGGGACTCTAGCCCAGGCTTTATGCCTCTTCACCCACCAGCCATCAAGCCTCCTTAGCCAGGGAATCCCTGGGCCATGTCTAACCAAGCTGCCAGGAAGGGGCAGCCTGCTCTTGCCAAAGGTCTGATCGGATCACCTGCAGAGGGCTTTTGAAATAAGGCTGCAGGTCACAGGTTGGCCAACCATACAGTTTAGCATAATAATTTCCACTTGTGGTGCTTTGTCCAGTGGCTGTTAAGAATGTATTTTGTCAGTCTTTCTATCCACCCAAAGAATTAACTATTCCAGAACAATGAAGCACACTGTCTTCTAACAAGAAGAGAATTCCAGAGGCAGGTAAAAGGGGGGAAATCAGAGGAAGCAGAAAAGCCAAAACAACACAGCCCAAGGAATGGTCAAGAAAATAATGGTCAGGAAAAGGCCCCAGTTAGCATTTTTGGAAGCCATTTTCACGAGCTTGCATGGGCTCCAGAACAATCCTTGAGGTCTGGAAGGCTTTCAACCAAATGCCACCATTCCCACGGAAACCGAGAGGCGCACCAAGCAGTTATAAACCACAGGCATCAGTTGTGGAAGCAGGAATGTTTTCTGCATCTATTTTAAGTGATCAAATTGCGAGGAGGACAAAGCAGGGTGTTGGCTGAGGGACTGGGGGTGGGAGGGGAGGTGGGGAACCTGATCTCAGGCACAGCCTTTCCTCATGGCACCACTGGGCAGGAGGAATCTCACAACTGGGGCTGAGCCTTTGGAGGCACATTGATAGGAAAAGAAATCCAGATGAACAGGGGCAAAGGGAAGAGCATGTGCTACATCACATGCTGGGGTTTTTGTGAGGCGTTCCTGTCAAAGCTACACAAATGGAAGGCTTTGAGGCATCGATAAATGAAGTCAGATGCACAGCTTTTTTTCTTTCTCAATTTCTCTCATTCAGCCACTGTCAAGTTGAGAATTTGGTGGCCATGTATGAATATGAGAAACTTTGTTAAAGGTAGGACAAGGTTGCCGATCAGGTGGGCTGTGATTGGCTGAGCTTCCCCATTGTCACAGAGAGTCAAGTCAGGCAGAAAGGACTCTGACTTTGATTGCGAGGGAAGAAAAGGGACGAGGGACAAAAATGCCAGGAGCTCAAAAAGGAGGAGGCACAGACCCGAAGAACAAACAGAATGCCAAGCAAAGTAAATGTGGTCAAGAAGAAAAGTAGTGGGGGGTGGGGGGTAAAGTCCTAAGGTGAAGAGAAGAAGGAAAGAAAATGAGAAGATCAGAGAGAAATGACTGAGCAGAGATTAGAGGCATCCATGGCAAGGAGCTGCAGCGAAGAGGTGGACTGAAGGTACATACATGCACAAAATAATCTTTGTGAGGAAGTCTGCACCTTCCATTTACACCTTCCAATTTGTAAGGTTGGTTTGTGTTTTGTTTTGCTTTGTGTTAGCTGAGATGCCTTGGTGGTGGTGGTCACCAACTTGGCTTTAGAAAGGGATAGGATGAATCCACGGGGGTAAGACTATGAATGGCTACTAGCCATGACGGCTATCGATTAACTGCAGTATCAGAGGCAGTTATGATCCTCTGAACCAGTTGCTGGGAACACACATAGGAGGGGGTTCTGATCCTGCTTGTGGGCTTCCTGCGGACTGTGGTTGGGAGCAGACAAATGGACTAGATCAGCTTTGGGGTGATCCAGCAGGACTCTTCATTCATCCTCATTTAATTTAGGAGCGAAAGTACCTTCTTCTTTCCCAGGCCCACTCTGGGGTTACCTCTCCCTCACACTTGTCTTTACAAATTCCCCATAGATCTTATCCTGATTCCTGTTAGTATGGTTTTTCAAATGTAAGATGCTTGCAAAATGCGTGCAACTGAGCATTATGTATAACTGAATTTATGTTCTGTAAATTTTTAAGCAGCAGTTAGTCAAGCCTGTACATTTTACAGGGGACTAGTAACCTGGGAAAGCAGATGCAGCTTCCTTCACTGGAGATATAAATGGTGACAGACATCCCAGCTGTCAAAAAAATCTTCCTTTCAGCAGCTACTAAAACCTCAGGGATTCTACACCTGTACTGAAATTCCATGGAAATAAAACAAGGGTTTCCCAAGGTGAGTGGCTGTCAAACATGGCCCATTGCATTTATTTCCTGCTTACATATTCAGTAGCACACAACTAGAAGCCACAAGCACACGTGTGCACCCCAAGAAGTCTAGCTCATGTTTCCATTTACGTACATGGGAAGGTTAACAGGCAAATGCAAATTATGGACTTGGATGTGTGTTCAAATCCTCGCTCTGCATTGGAGCTCACCAGGATGCTTTGCGCAGTCACCCTGTCTCTGCCCAGAACTCCTTCCAGAGCTGCTGTGTGGATCACATGCCTAAACCAGTCTTTCTACAGTCTTCCAGATGGCTTGGACTAGGACTCACAGCATTCCCGACCAATGGCCGTGCTGGCTGGGGTAGGTGGGAGATGAAGTCCAAAGCATCTGAATGGTCACAGAAGGGTGCCCTAAGTCCATGCAGAGAGTCCTGAATTCTTTAGAGAAAGAGTGAGATTTAAGTATGACTATGAAATGACAGCAAAGGGAACTTTGTATCACAGGAGATTTTAAATGCTCATTTCCAGGGCTTGCTGTGATGGTACAAGCTAACAGGTTTTGATTTAGGAGTGATTGCTCAGGACATGCAATCGGAGAAGAGGGAGCCACTGACCATTTCTGGATCTCAGCTGAGACTATAGATTGGGGTAAATTTCAAATTTGCATAGCCAACACATCAGAAAAAAAGATCATGTCCTCCAGTCCTGGCCCTGACATCTATGCCTCCCTCTGCTTTTGTCTAGAGTCTGTATGTGTACAACTGAATGTGTACAACCATGCACACTCATGGTTGAATGAATGGCTGCTGGGGGCAGGAGAGGTGCTGATTCTCTCCGTTATACCGTTTGCACAGGGTGCAGTTGCAGGCAATCCAGTGCAGAATCTTCAGGAAGGATTTGAAATTTGGTAAGAAAACTCAGCACAGCAAATCAGAGGTCCAAACTCCTGAGAGTCCATGGCAGCTCTGTTTTAAGGCGCTTCCAGCCCAGAAATGCAATGCCCTGGTATCTATGGCCATAGATACTGTTGATAAAATGAGAAGGGAAGAGAAGAGTGAAAAGAGCAGCAGTCCAAATTGCACTCTTTAAACAGTGTTCTTAAAGCGGTCACTTTGAAAGATGATCTGGAAACATAAACACAGACCTTCTTGTGTTACAATACCGACATTTCAGACCATCAGGAGCTGTGTCGATTTAGCTTAATCCTTCATATATAGCCTTCCCCTGGGAAATGAAGGCAGCATGGCCTTATGTTTAAGCAAGAAATGAACTCTGCAAAGTCCAGCCTGGGGATTTGGGATGTTTGAGGTCATTCACTTGGCTTGCTACATCCATCCTGGTGGTGAGCCAGACGAAAGGAAGGGCTGTTTCCCCTAAACTGATTTTGTGGGATCAGTAAATTTATCAAAATATGCTCAAAGCCATTTTAATGACAAAATGTGGGAACCTTCCCTATACCAAACCTCGGCTTTTCCATTCTACAACAAGCTATTGGTCCAGGGCGTCTGTTATCCTTCCTGTGGCTGTAGCCAATTCCTCATGCCTCGGAGGAAGACAGTAAGCCTCTATAAAGCACCTGGCCAGTTCAACAGGACTGCAAATTTGTGGCAAAGAAAAAGAAATAGTTCTTTCCTGGCTCCTGCGATGATCTTAACACACTGAAGCAAGTGATCTGGTTACTCTGCTCAGCTACAAGTGGTAGTGATCAAACATACATTAACCCACCCTTGATATTTAAATTCACTCTGTGGGCTTGACGGAAGGTTCAGAAGGTTTCTTGTCCATTTTCAATTAACAACTTTCCTTTTGTTTCTTCTCCACCCATCTCAAGCAGTCCACCTAATATGAAAGCTAGAGTCAGCCTTTGGTTACACAGCCTTAGAGAGGTCTCCGAGAATTGTTTGGACCTCCCTCAAATCACCAGGTCCTTTGTGGAGACTCCTCTGCAGATCATCCACCCAGACATCAAATGCGCTTAGGACATGCCACCAATGCAGTTTTCATTTACTTACTTGAGATATGGTGGCGCAAGTTCTGAAGGATGTGGTATTGGATCCATCCAGCAATGGAGACAGACATCCATCCCAATGCTTGAGGCAACATGGGGAGGCAACATCTACTGAACTAAGAAGCTGTACCTTCTTGTGACACAAGCGAATATTACCTGTTGGGCATTAAAAAAATCAACTCACCTTCTATATGTGACTTCCTTCTGTGCAGACCTCTGGAAGATCTAGGCCAACTTGCTATCTCTGCAAGTTCAAGTCAAGTCAACATGAGTAGAGCTGGCTAAAACACAGTCAGCAGAGAAAAGCAGGTTGCTGGTGGCTTGTTAATATTAGGGCAAAAGAAACCAGAAGGAGTAGGGAACAGGAAGCAGAATGGGCATGCTTTGGGATCAAAGCTAGGGACTCCAGGCATAAAGACAAAGGACTGCATTTGAACAAAGGTCCAAGATGGGGAAACATATGCAAGCCCAATGTCTACCCTGTAATAACTGAAGCAGCTTTCTTTTAAAAAACATGTTTGCTAGCAAGACAAGTGCAAAGTACAGGATGAATTAACAAGGACATTGACAATAGGGGGGATATGAGTATGCAGAGCTGAAAAGGCAGAGCTCTTGGACAAGAAGATGCATGTACAAGAGTTCATAAGGAATTGAAATGTTATATAAATGTTGTGTTTACATATGCATACAAAATATGTATATTAAAGAAAAGCATGTTCCAAACTGTGGCATATTAAGAAAACTACTTCTAAACTGCTTTGTATATCAATGGCATAAAAATACATGTATTGAGCGAAACCAGCACAAAAATGCCTATTAACTCATACCAACTTTTGTTGGTTTGAGAAATTCTCAAAGTTCAGGACAAATTAAATTTAAGATTGGAGAAAAGAAAAACTAAGAGAAACTGAAATGAAGAGATGGATCCAAATGTAGTTCCACTCTTCCCACATAACGTCCATATTCAGCACTCTCATGTGGAAGATGAATATTCAGCGAGGATAACCTATAAGTCTAATTTGTGTTCTGTTCCTCCTCTGGCCAACTGGTGGCAAAATGTACGAAGCTTCCCCAAACTCATGCCTTCCAGATACGTTTGGACGGCAACACCCAGAACTCCCAGTCAATGGCCCTGCTGGAGGGGAATTCTGGGAGTTGCGGTCCAAGTGCCCCTGAAGGCCACCAGATTGAAGAAGGCTATAATAGACAAAGGAAAGGGAGATTTGTGGTAGCTTGTGAGGCGTTGCTTGGCAAACACGAGCAATTTCTCCTTCTTTAACAAATTCCAATTGGTAGAGAGAGAAGAGAATTATAACTTGGGAGATTGTAATGTTTTCCATTGGTTAATTTTCTGCCTTCTCTTAAGCCCACATTTTCACAGGTGAGCCCACACAGGTCTCCACTGTAGTTCCCAGCTCAAACCAACGTGATTTTTAGGTGCTTACCAGTTCCTCTTCATTCCCCTGGTTTGCACAGCTTCCCAGTGAAGATGTTTACAAAAAGCTATAGCTATGGATGTGCAAATCAGCAAAACATGAGCTCACCAAAGTTCTCTGAATTCCATCTCAAAGCTCATTCTGGCTCCAGTTCATTGTGTTTTTCTTTTCACAGGATAATCCCTGATCATTGTCATGTATATTTTTCCAAATGCATGTATGTAACAATTGTGCACATGTTTGAACTGTACACATTCTTCTCCCATTCCTTAAAGCATTTTTGTGTACATTTTCATGCATTTCTTCCAAATGAATTAATCATGGACTATGCCCTGTAAATCCTCATGAACAAGATTATGATTATGTGCTTTACTGGTTGGTGCTCCAGTTCATTATTCCATTCTTGCTTGAGATCCTACACATCCCATTTATTCACCCATGTTAAATAGTTATAAACATAAATTGTAGACTGATGTAATTTTTCAGCCATAGGCAATACTTTCAATAACACAGGTGGTTCTGAAGCTGTAAAGTGAAATGAATGAATGACTGAAGGAATGAATGCAGGACCAAACCTAGATTCTAACAAACATTGCAATGGAATATATTGTCATGCAGCTGCGACTGACACATTGTATTCTGCCTGCAAAGCAGAGAGTTGCAAAAAATTATCTTCGGGGCCTAACTGCTGATCCCAAGAAAAATCACCCTGTCCATCCTGCCACATTTTCTTGCCAAGTTTTAAATCTGGTTTTCCCTCTAAGGTTATTTTTGCATGTGAAAATATCTTAAACTGGAATCGATCTGAAAGTATACAGCTGCCACAACTGGAAGGGGGCATTTGCTACTTTGGGATGGCAAGAGCCCAGTTCCATCCACCTGGGAAGAAGATCCAAAAATGAAGATTACCAAAACAGACAAGGGAGAGGAATCAAATGAAAGTGGAAAAGACCAAAATTCGGTGCAAGTCAACAAATAGGCCCAATGAAATAATAGAAAAGCCAAATCCACCTTCTCTCCTCAGAAGCTGCATCTTTTTCAAGGATATTCATGGTAGAGAGGAGTCCCATAAAAAGCTATAAAACAAAACATTAAGCTTCTGAAAATATTTGCCAAGTATAATTAAAGGAGCACCACACAAAGCATAAGTAAGTTGAAGTCCTTTTCTGTCCATTGGAATTCTTCTCATGCTTGGCTAGCTCTCAGGAAGTGGGCTGAGCCAAGAGGAAGTCTGTGAATGCTTACACAAGTCCAGTTGCACAACCGACAACCTTCTTCCACAGTGCATGCAGCACAAACCAAGTCTGCAGGTCACGTGCGTGGAAAAAGTGCTGCTTGTGCAGCATTCGTGGCGGCTCACTTCCTGGCCGGTGCTCTTGGTGCACGCACCAGGAAGTTGGACTTGCAGCTGCAAGAAGGTGGGCCGGAGTCCAGGGAGCCAAGTGTAAGGAACAGAGCAGATTCCCGCTTCCAAAACAGGTTCTTCAGTCATCCCCACCCCACCCCACCCCATAGACTTAACTTAATAGATGCCCACTGGCCAATGCCCCTTGAGATCTCTTTAATAAGCTCACTCAAATGTAATGAATTGATTTTTCAAATATATTGCACACTGCAAAAGCTCTTTAATGAAGGCTTAATTAAGTCATTGAAAGTGTAATGATTGCTAATGCTTTTCTTCTCTACATGCTTTGGCAATTCCAAAACAGCTTCCTTTTGGGAGTAGGTAATAATTTAGATAAATCTTGTAATGGAAAGTTCTTTAATATTTAAGGATACATATGTTCTTTTGAATTACCTACCCGTCTCTTGGAATCTAACACAAGGTCAACTTAAATGGATTTTCCGGGTCCTTTTGACAGCTAAAAGACTAATATTACAACATTGGAAGGAAAAGCAGCCGCCTGCAATAACGCTATGGGTGGAGAATTTAATGAAACAGGTGGCCTTTAGGTGTAACCTACAAATGGATAAATATATGGATATTTGGGGTGACTTTGTCAATGTGAGTATTTAATTATGTAAAAGAATGATAGCATGTTGTATAATACACTAACATATTGGGATAGACAATGGACCTTTTTTTCCTTTCTTAAATATTATTCAAATAGTGTGATTTGTTCCACTTCTTTTTCCACTTTGCTTATGGTGTGCTTTTGTTCCCTTTGAATTGCACAATAAAAATAATAGCATATATTTGTCAGATATAAGGATGCTGATTATTTTTCATCTGAGAATCACATTGCCAGCTTGGAAATGTACAGACTTCAGCTGTGGTCTGTGTCTGAGTCTGCGTTCAAGCTCGAAGGTGTGAACTGGGCAAAATCTGGATTGGAAAGGATGGCTCATCAGGCATCCCTTCATGTGGGCCACCATGCAGAGGAAGAAATTCTCCCCCCCACCCCCCACCCCCGTCATGGGCAGGCTCTGCCTGAGTCATCCTATCCTGGCCACAAAACTGGGCTGTGTTGTTTCTTGCAGCAGGATATGGCAAGACACAAGATGGGTTAGAATGTCATTTTTTTCTCATTTTCTGATGAGAACTTTCACGATCGTTTTTGAAAATTCATTCATCCCAGACAGAAAGAATTTGACACTTAATACAACTACTGTGGGAAAAATCCCTATGCATTCAGCCAGGTTTGCAGCACTGAAATGGGGTTGCCAGCTTTCTTTCTGTCGTGCTCCTTATCCTCATCTGTTGAATGGCAGTCAGATGCAACATAGACCTGTGAAGAGCTGAACCTGTCGAATCTGCCCTGTGCAGTTGCAAGAGAATTTCATTTGGTCAGTTTTCAACAACAACTTAGCAAAATCTACACATTGTTTCATAAACTTTGAGTCTTTAAAAATCAAATGTGGGTGATCAGAGAACTTGGCAGATGCATTTATCCCTAGTAGAATCCGGAGCGTCCTCGGTTAGCAAGATAGGATGATGTGCCAGATGAAAATAAAACCAAGGGAAAGGGCAGGAAATAGGTTTGGATTTTAAAAGAGTCACATTCAGGAATCTGTTGATGTCTAATGAAGTCCTTCCATATTAGGCTTCCTTGAACCTAGAAGGGGTCAAGCCCTAGAACTTCAGCAGTCTGGGAATGTATAGACTATATGGTATGCGTGATTAGCTGTTGTGTAAGTCATTTAATATTTGGCCAGCAGTTCCAGCAGGGTAATTATTTTTCCACCTGCCCAGAATACAAACATTTTGAAAAGATCAGTTCTGAAATTCCTTGGAATAAAGGATCTTGGTTGCAGAAATCTTATCGCCCCATGCATGAACTTTTCACTGCCATGATATCCCATTCCACTCAATAGAGTGATGCCATGCAAATTGGCCATAAAGGAAAGGGAGGGGTGACTGGCTCCCTTCTTTTTGATTTCTGAAATAAACCATTGGACATGGAAAGGATGGAATGGTGGAGTTGGAAAACTGTTTAGCTGTCAGCATTGGCCAGCACTAGCAAGCAGCCAGTAATTCCTACGGGAAGTTTGGGTGTGTGTTTTATGAGGATCAGCTGGTGGAACTGATCATGATAAAAATTTAACTTCTCATGTGAAATTCCTTTGGCATAAAACTTTGGGAAACCGAACCTATGGAGATTTGTTTGACTGGACAAAGGTTAAAAGCCATTTTTATCATGGCAGTGCAACAGCTTATTGCCCAGCTTTTGAAACCAGGATGTACCAGAGCTGCTGGGGTTTCCTGAGCGCATCAGTAAAACCTTCCTGCTCTCTCCATCCATGGATTGTACCAAGAACCTACAAACGTCATCAGTACATGCTGTGACTATTCCTAAATGGTCCGTGCGCTTGGCTGTGTTCTTTAAGGACATTGTGTTCCAGCCATTACATATTGCCATGATTGCTTACAGAACATGGGTAAGTCTTAAAAAGAAGAATTTGTGATTAAGGACTGTTTCATGTGTTATGCTTTTAGCATGTACCCATACTGTACACATCAGACACAGAGCATTCCTATTTCAGAAGATGTGCATTGAAACACATGTGCAGTATGCCCATGCAGCAGGGAACACCCCGTGGTCTGTGGCTCCGTGCCGCATGTGCTTGTTGAAAAAAGTGCATTTTCCCATCATGATGTGTGAAGTAACCATAGGCTATTTTGTGGCTTAGATTATGGGGCAGCTTCTGACCTAGCAAAGCCCAAGACAGCTGATTCATATGCTCAGTTTCCTCTGCCAACTAGTTCTGTTTGAATGCATTCATTGGAGATTTACAGATACCTTTCCTTTTTATGCTGTTATTTAGAAAGAGACATTTGTTGAATACAAACAAGAAATGGAGCTCTTCAAAGCAAAAAGTCAGAAATGATCATAATATAGGAAAAATGCATTTGTTTGTTTGTTTGTTTGTTTGAAGACGCTTGACGGTGATGATGGAGTAAAAAGATACTGAGTGAATAACCCTTACAGGAAAGTCAAAGAGATGTATCTCTTTGGATTCAAATGGGTTTTCCCCTCAAAGGGAGTCAAAGGCACCACAGGAAGTAGGCCTGCTGTGTCTACGGCTGGAAACCAAGTGACCCCTCTCCCCCGGAAGTGTTCCTTAGAATTGCCTGCAACACAGCATAATGCAAAGCGAACATTTCCTGCAACTTTCTTTATTTTCTGATGTTTGCTACCCTGTGTTGCCTATAAATTTACATATTATACAGAGCATGTCCCAGCAGACCCTACGCTCTTTTTAGGCCGCACTTATTTCTAAGGGAGAGAGCAAAGCACTTGCTGGTGCACCTGCATATGTTCGCATGGTTTAGAAGTGCATAACTCTGGCTGAATTGTGCCATGGAAAGTTCTCGTAATGTCTCCTGCTGCAAACTTTGCAAATGATACGAACAGGAGCCTGGAATGTGCTCTGGGGGAACTTGATTTGAACTGTGCTGAACTCATGTAATGAAAATCGAAAATAATGGCAGCTGCTGCAGAGGTGTTCCTGACGGCCGCCTCCCTACGTACAACCCACCCAGGAATACTTTGGGTCCTACTATCCGTTTATCATTATAGTACAACTCATGCTCTGCTACATCCTTTCACTGCACTGGTGACTGATATGTTGTACAGGGAATGCTTCTTCGCCTGAGGCTTTACTTTCCTGGTGCACAGCAAATGCATTGCCAAAGACCATATCATAATAGTAATAATAATAAAAAATACTACTTCTTGGTGCAGAATTGGAAACCTCCAGACAGCAGGTAGTTAGAAAATGAATGCAATATCTGGATTGAACCATAGGAAGGGACAAAATTTAAGGATTACACAGAGAGTCACAAGAACACTTCAATGCAAAAGCAGTAGACTAAACAAAATGGTTATTTGGTGCAATGAAATTAGTTGATCTCCATTTTCATCTATGTCATTAATCATTCCTCTCTTTCATCTCTGGCTTCTGCTGCTGTATTGTGGCATGAGTACAAGACAGATTTTACATCGCCTGCGCTAGCAGCTGTTTCCTCACTCTGCAGCTGCGGAAGTTTGATGCTCTTCTGTCTTTCTTCCATCTCTTCCCACTGAACTGAGATTTGCCAACCATTTCCTTAGACATCTGGTGACCCGAGGAGGCATGAGATGTGCTTGCTGTCCCTTCCTTGCATGTCTGGTCAAACAAACTGCTCAGAGGACTCCAACAGATGGTTTTAAGTGAGCTTCAGTTTGCTTGTTTGTTTTTTTAAGCTTTCTGGCCAATAAGTAAGGTCAAACATGAGCTTTGTTTGCTTGTCTTCTCTTCCCTGTGACACAGCTGAGCTTGGGAACATGACGGTCGAAGGGTGTGGACTGGACCTTTCCGAAGCAGAGGAAGTGAACTTACTCTGGCATCTGAACGCACAATGCTCTGCATTGAGATAGCTCTGAAAAAGTCTCACAATGGTTCATGTTCTACTTAAATTCCTCACTTGGGATGGAAAGAATTGCCATGACACCTCCTCTCAGAAGATCTCCCCACCTATTATTAATTAGCTATTAAACTAATCTATCAAACTATTAATTATAAGTTATTAATCTCCACCTGTGGAGCAAGATAGAAATTATGATGCTGGGCTGATGCTTCTTCATCCAACCCCTGCTTGGACGTATAGGTTGCATATGTCAGCACAGCATCATAATTTCGACCTCAGTTTCCTTATGGCAGGTCTGTACGACATGAGAATCTAGCCTGCTGCTTCCTTAAGACAAGAGGAACTTCTGAAGGTAGTCAGCTTCCCCCACCCTCCAACTGGCAATCAATTTTTTGGGGGACAGATTCTTTGCTCCCTGTTCAGTTTCGTCATTTGATGTTTTATTGCTTTTCATGTTTCTGCATTGCTGCGCACTGCCTTGGAGACAAAAGGATGGCACATGCATATTACAAAAGAGTCAGAAAGAACTGAACTAATAGTGCAACATTATCCTACTAAGTATGCAGAGGGTGAATTTCCCATGGAGGATGTTTGGGGCAAGTAAATGGTGGGCTTTCTCCCCTCCGCTCTTTTTGTGGTTGCAGTGGTAAAAGCCAACCTCTCAGATCCTTTGACAGGAAAAGAGGAGAAAGAAGGAAAGAGGTCACCCCTGGCCTGTACAGCCATTTGGTCTGGAGAGTTCTTGTTGGCTAAGTCAGAGGGCGCAAGCTGGGTATTTTTCTCTGGCTTGAATTAGAATCTGAGTCAGGAAAAGATTTTGGAGTTTGTGAAACTCTCCTCTTCTTTGGGACTAGCATTACATGACTTGGAAGCTGCAACCTGGGCCTGAACTAGTGAGTTTCACTAGCAACTCTAGTGGGCATTGTAATTGTTAAATCCTCCCCCCAACCCACACACCACACACCACACACACACAACTGTTTTGCTTCTGAAGAATTGTATTGAACTATGTATCTGTTGGGGAACCTCAGCTCCACAGGCCTACTCCAGAGGCCTTCAAGGGTTCCCCAGATGGCATGTACACTGAATTGTACCATGCAAATAGCAGGGTGAAAACCAGATCATTTCATGATAGGCTCTTTAAAGGGTCGCACTGCCAAAACAAAAGGACTGCAGAGAGAAAGAGAGAGAGGACCAATGCCATTCTACATACACCAATTGACACTGCTTTTCCTCTTCATGGTTTCTGGCTGTTAAACCAGATGTGGACACGACAGCCCATCAAAGAGAGGACATCTTCAAACAGAGGACCGTTCTCAGGCAATTCTCCAAAACAGACTTTCCTCTGTAAAGTAGGATACCCAGCATCCCTGTTTTCTGCATAGCACATCCGTTTCCCAAAGCAAATGGTGGAAGGGTACAGAAAGGCACCCAAGACTGAAGACCAAGTGTGTGAGGAGCTACATAGGATAAGTATCTAGCCCTCACTTTCCAGGTTGTTTCTGAAAGATTTCAAGGGAGTCCATTTACCATAGTATCTATAGTGGGAGCCATAGTTTGAAGAGGGAGAAAAAGCTAAGCCTAACTTTGATCAGAGGAATCTCATCTTTTCCTGACAATGATATGAGCAGAAGAGTTGCAGGATCTTTAGGGCTGATCAGAGGGAATCTCCCCAGTTTCTCAGCTACATTTTTGAGGTTGTGAGAGGAAGAACGTTCTCCACATTCTTTTGTAGTTTGGAGAAATTCTGAAGGAAGTATTTTGATAGACTGATGTTTCTAGCAATGACTACCAGGCAGCAGCTTCTCCTCTCTCTCTCTCTCTCTCTCTCTCTCTCTCTCTCTCTCTCTCTAAATAATTTTACAGCTGCTTTTTGTGTGAGTATGTGTGTGTGCTTTAGGAAGTTCTCTTGTATATTAAGTGGTTTAGTCAGCATGTACACGCGTGCGCACACACACGCACACACAGTGTTGGCTCCAGGGCTCACTGCAGGATACCCTCCGTGACCCCTCCCATGGATCCCAGCTGCCCTTGCCTATCCTTCTCATTTGCATCACTGCTACTGCTTGCTTGGCAGGCAGGCAGGCAACCAGCAGACCAGGAGCAGTGGCACCTCCCGCTCCCTCTCCTCACCACCATCCTTACCTGAGCCAGCGAGAAAGGCAAGCAGGAGCAACCCCCAGAGGCTTTGGCCCTTGGTAGGTGCCCAGTTATGCCTAGCCTAGAGGCCTGTGCTGCACATACACTCTCCCAATGAGCTTCCTGCGTAAATCCTTGTTATTGCTCATCCTTTCCTCATATTTCTTCCTTTCCTTGAAACTATAATCTGTCTCTCATGCATGCTACCTGAGTATATACTTTGAAAATTGCTTGGATGAGGGTGCTCCTGAGCATGTGTAGAGTGCCCTTCCATCCTATCCAGACTCTTGCAAAGAACTGAGCTGCCAGCACCTCTTACCCCAGATTCCTCAGCACTGCATTGAATTACTATTCCCTTCCTTTCAAACAGAGATCCTCTCCCTAAAGTTTATGGATATAATAATATCAAAGAGAAATAGATGCCTCTGAGCATGTTCAGATCTACTTCTAATAGTCCTGTGGATGTTCTCAGGCAGCTCCTCTTCCTTCCTTCCTTCCTTCCTTCCTTCCTTCCTTCCTTCCTTCCTTCCTTCCCTCTCTCCCTCCTTCCCTCTCTCCCTCCCTCCCTTTCTTTGGAACTAGTCTGTGCAAGACATTTTTCTCTCACAAGCAACAAGTCTTCCTTTACATAACAGAAACTCATGCTCAGCAGCCCCTTTCTTCACTGTAGGACACCTAGGTTACAGGAAAGCCATATAAAGCCAAGCTGGGGTTGGATGAAGAAGCATCAGAGCAGCAGCATCCCTCAGTTAGCTATTCCCACATCCCGCATTGCATTGACAAATGGAAATATTTATTCACAGCTGTTTAGAAAGTGAATGAGAATGCATAAATGGTGCTTGTTGATATTTTTCCACCACAGTCATGTCCTGTATGTAGTATTCGCTACACAAAAAAATCTGTGATGGAAATCAAGAGCAGATCTCAACTGAAATTTACCAGAATTTGTGGCAGAGAAAAAACTCAAAGGGAGAAAAAATACATAAAATAACCCCATCAGTAAAAAGTAATGAATCTCCAGTTGCCAGAATTTTGTAAAAAGAAATACTTTCAGAATCTGCAATGCTGGGGTGGGCCGGGGGGTAAATTTCTTAATACAAATTTGTTACATGAAAGAAGATCCGGTTGAGATTCTGGGAAAGAATTTGAAGGCAGACAGAAAAGGCCCCACAACTACCAGCATGTCCCAGTTGTTATGGGTTATTAGTATCATCAGTAGTGATAGTAATAGGACTGTCAGCAAATTTATGCTCCTTTTGATTGTAGAAAACCAAACACAGAAATTTGGACACATGGAGAGTCCTGCTCAAAAGATTTTACTGGAGCCCATAGCAGCCACTGAAGAAAAGTTCTTCATTGTTCACAGCCGCTTTATGTTGGCAGCGCTCAGCTCCATTCTTCCTGTTCATTATCACCTTTATTTCCACCGCTTATACTTTGTGGTCAGAATGAAAAGTTTTAGAAAGTGGAACACTAAAAAAATGCACTAAGTGACTCCTTCAATACTTGCTTTTATGTTAAAAAAATACAAAGCCTCTTCAAGTGAGAGACCCATTATACCTATTTTAGAAATAACAAACTGAGGCAGAGGGATAAGAATTTGTCTGTGGCACACAAATCTGGAAGTTCAGCCTTCGTTGTCTAGGTAAAAGCCCACAATTCTATTCTGCATTTTCTACCCACCTTTGTCCCACAGAGGCTATCTGAATTTTGCAAGCACATTGGAGAACAAGCCACCATGCTTGGCAGACACCTAAAGCAGAAGGACAATGGGCTGGTACTTGTGGGCACCGTGTCTTTGGGCAAAAGACCTGGCGCAGTAGTCCAAAGATACTGGCTGCTGCCACTGAAGGTGGAACAAATGCCATCTCCACGCACGGTCCCCAAGCGCTCTCAGAAGCGCTTGGCCAAGGTTGCCTCTGCACTCTCTTGTGCTAGGCTTCTTTGCAGTGCCCTTGTGTCCTCAGGGGAGCACAGCTAGCTCACAGGCTTCATTTGGCGCATTGCACACCACCAAGCTGTTCCGTTAGCATGAGTGTGACCGCTAGCACGATGCGCCCCTTTGTGAGCCTCCCCACTTTTACCCCCAAAACACTCAATCTGGGTTTTTGTGAAAACAGGGTAAGTGCTTTTCTAGGGATTTAGAGAAAATTATCGGGATTTAGAGAAAAGGTTGGATAGATTCAGAGTACAGAGAAATAAGCAGTTTACAGTGGTAATTCCAGTGCAAATGAGAAATAAAATAGGAAATGCAACCTAGCTAGCACAGTCCTGGGCTAAGCTCTCTGCTTAAAGAAACCTGGGCTCTGTGATCAAATGCACCTGGTTCCTGTCTCAGGTCTTCCCCCTCTGGGGAAACCTGCACCCTCGCACCTGTACCGGAAGAAGGCGTTGGTACTATCACCTCTGATGCCTACGAGTACATGCAGCTCTTCCAGGGAAAGTTGTGCTTAGCACCAGCACGGAGAGAGAAAGACACCAGACCGCCCTTCCCAGTGGAGTGTATCTCCCTTGGTCCCTCTCCTCCTGCCTGGAGATTCCAGAAGAATCTCTTGATTTTTGTCTGCTGATTTTCTGGTAATGGCTCATGTTTAGGCAGCTGGGCAGTTCATGATTCAATCGGTTTGCTAAATGGAGGTGCTTGGCATTGAGATGATCTCAACGTTGCAGTGCCAGCATCTAGACTGCCTGGCCTGTAGCTTTACAAAGGCCTGCAAAGGGATGGGAAAGGGTGACCCGGGTGACATGGAGTCAGTATGGTCTAACTGAATGGGCCACTCCAGACTGACCACAACAAGATGCATACAAATAGCATAAATCCTAGGCCAATTTAGTGAAGGTAAGTCCTACCGAACACAATGGAACTTACATCCAAGTAAGCATGCATAATTGTATGGAACCAGGCAATGTTGTAACTCTAGCCATATCCCTCTAAAAGATTGCCAGAATTATTGTTTCTTAGGTAACAAACAATACAGGAAGGTAGCCTTGCCCTTGAAAGGAACCATTCCACCATTGTTTCAGGAGGCAGGACTAGGACCAATGGGTGGAAGTAGATTTCAGCAAAGCATGCTGGGAAACTGTCAGGTGTCCCATATTGTCTTGAGATATGCTTCTCCAGTGGTGGTATATTAGCAGATGCTGAACGGCAATCTGTCAAGTATGTTGCTATTGCATCCAGACTCTGCATGGAACAGGGGACTGGATTAGATGACCTCCCAGGACCTTCTCCCAATCTATCATTCTATTTTACTTCTACTCAGTTTACTCCACTGCCACAGAATTGGAGGCCACTGGGGAAAACTGGCCTTTTGGTGTTACCCAAATGGACAGAGCTCTTTCTCCTAACTCCCAACTGTTTGTGGATTTCCTATAAAATGTGGACATGGCGGTACTAAAAGCTTTAAGCTAAAATATGCTGGTATTTGGTGCATTTCTGTGTTTGGTCCCTGTTTCCTTTTGCAGTTTCACTCACCATTGGGATGTGGCCTCCACAAGCTTTACTGAAACTGAATTCAACTTCAGGGTCAAAAGACACCTCTACTTTAGACTCATACACAGATTATTTCCCCACAGGTTCAGGAGAAAATGACTGGATTCAGAGGAAACAATAACCCATATTCAAAGGTCAAGTCTAGGTTGAGTGTGATTGTTGCTGAACTGTGGTTTATCATTTGTCTGAACTCATCTGAGAAAACAAACCATGCTGAACAACCCATAGTTCACAATGCAACAGCAAAACAGGGTTTCTCTTTGTGGATTTTCCATGGTTAACAAGCCATGGGTTCAGACAAAACATGAACACAACAACCTGTGTTCACCTCTTAAGTTATGTTGTTTGAACCCAATCAGTTTAATCTGTTAATCTTCCTCACCTGAAAAATGATGACCCTTTCAACATGGAATGTGCAAGCACTAGAACAGGGGAAAAGCAGGATGGGAAGAACGGTTTGGAAAACTTTATTTTATTTTATTTTTTAACACTGGCCAGGATTCAGAAAACAAATGCGTATGGTTCAGCCCAGCTCTTTGAGACAATACGCAGCTGCTGGCACTGAAAAGAAGGGAGGCAAGAAAACACATCTATTTCCTATAGGATTTTTTTAACGTTATGGCGATTAAGCCCTGATGTCCAATCTTCTGGATATCGCTTAAAACTTAACAATAACCCTACTACTTAGCAAATGCAGCTTAAATTGCAATGCTCTTTAAAACAAAACTGACCATCTGTTGCCCATTAAACAGTTGTCTGTTCCTGCTGCATTTTTTATGAAATCCTTTTGGCAAGTGAGCCCCACATGTGCTTTATCTTCCAGTGTGGCCTTCTGAAAGGGAATGACCCCAATTTAGCATTTTATAGAGGTTGCAGGCTTGCTTTTTATTTTCCCAACTAGTCGCTGCAGAGGGACATGAAGCGGAACTCCAGTTGTTGCCTCTGAACAAATTAGCTCACTTCTATTTTTCTCCAGCTTAGATTAACTCACCTATTTTTCCTCTAGAATGGACTTGCAACTTTAGACTGAAATGACATTTTTCTTACAGAAGTTTAGAGTTGGAAGAAAATTGGAAGGTCGCCTAATCTAAGAATGGTCAGAAAGTAGATCTCCAGATATTTTGGACTTCATCTACCAGCTTTCCAGACCACTGGCCGTGCTGAGACTTCTGGGATCTGAAGTTTGAAATACCTGAAGAACTTCTTTCTGCCTGCCCCTAAATTCTCATCTAACTCCCAGTTCGGGAATGTGCAGAATCCCTGACAGATGGTCAGCCAGCCACAGCTTAAATACCTCCAGTAAAGAACAGTCCGCCTCCTCCTGAGGCAGTCAGTTCCACTGCTGAACAGCTCACACTGTTAGGAAATTTCTCCAATTCGTAGCCACAAGCTGTTTGCTTGAGATTTCTACCAATTGCTTCTATCAGGGAAGGCTTCTGGTCTGTCTGAGTAGTGGGGCATATGGAAGGTCAACGAAGGCAAGGCCAAGTGGCCACAAGAGTCAGAGAAACCTTTTAATTCACAACCATCAGCAACCCATACTACTGAAAGAGAAAAATGAGCTATAAAACACAGAGCCACCCTTTGGACCCATATTTTCCTGTTCAAGGGACAACTCTCATTCCACATAAAATCATGTAATTCTACAATGATGAGTGGGAAGAGAGAATCCAAACAGCCATAATAGCAATGACTGTAATAATAATTAAAATAAGACATGATATTCTAAGAACTGCACAGAAAGCAGCCTTTGAAACGTGGGGACAAGTTCTGAAAACATCTAAGCACCCATGATTTTGTATATCCACCACAGACAACCCACCAGAGCAGACCTGCTTTGAACGGCACATTATAAAATTCCAGATTATGCATATCTCATCAGGATTGGATAGCTCTGGAGGAAGTACGGACATGCCCTTGTAGAAAAATGGCATGTCTCTTGGGAAGCCAGCTGCAACCATATGGAAAATGACATATTTCCCTCTTCCACACACACACAGGTACCCATTCATATGCACAAACAAACCACAAAAATACAGAATGAACATGATCATAATTGAAATAATGCATGCTATTTTCAGAACCATATAGAAAATCCCACTTTGGAACACATACATGCAAACTCTGGAGTACACACACATACCACAGACCAGACCATATACGCACACCATGTGCCACAGACTACGTGCACACACACACACACACACACACACACCTTTGAGGATTAAAGAACGACACGCCAATGTAGGCAGAGTTAGAGCTGGAGTTGGAGGCAGCACAGCACTGGCTGCTGCACCTTCCTGTTTTGTTCGGCCTCATAACCAAAAGACACCTGCCAGCCTCATGGAGGGAAGGTCTGAATGGCCTGCTCAGCCTGACCTGACCCATCTTTTGCAGCACTTTGCTCTGAGGGCAAGTGCTACCTACCACTGCCTGGCAGTCGGGCCTTTTCCACTCCAGGGGAAGGTCCCAGAGCATCAGGCAGGGGCACTCTCAGGATGTGCAGGAATGTGCACCTCCTCAGTAGTCCTTCTGAAGCCGCTGCACTGCCCAGAGGTCCAGCACGGTAGCTCAGCAGCAGCAGCAGACAACCATTGCAGAGAAGCCAACAGCTCGCTGAAGACAAGCGTTATTTTTAAAAGGCGATTGGGGAGAGAGACGGCAATGGTGGAACGATGCCCACAGTCCCCAACTTAGAGGAAAAGTGCTGTGGTGCAGAAGAACTCTGGGTGGGGAACAGCAGATGGGAAGTGGAGATATAGTAAAAATGTACATCTGTTGAGAAGTAGCAAGAGGCTTTTGGCATCTCAAAACCGTTTTTCATGCACAGATGTGCCCCAGGACAAAGGCTGCTGTGGGATGGAGGGGAGAACACCAGCAAGCACAAGTTATATTCAATCTGCCAACAAACCCATCAGGTACTGCGTACAAAAAACTCAACCTTGCCCTTGGTTGTGGGTTGTTTCGCTCAGTGAGGACATTCCCTTTTCTTGTCCTACTAGTCATCTAGGGCAAAAACAAGCAATGCTTTAAAACTGTATCTAGAAACATTTTTGTATTCATTTCTACTTTTGAGTATACTTAGGAGTGCCCAGTTCAGATCTTAAAGCATCCCCTATCCCCCGCACCAGGGCTCTGATCTGGTTTGGGAAACCAGCACCTATTCTGGGGTAAAAGGGAAAAGGGAAAAAGAAACTGTAGCAGCTAGATACTGAATTAAGGTACTGCCTGCCTTACCCCTAGGGATAAAGCAGTGCTTCTGTAAGTATTTTACTGTTGTTATGACCCTAGAACCCTAACACATCACAAATACACTTTTTCTTTAATACATTAGTACATTTTTAAATTATGAACTAACATTTGCATTGGTGTTTGGGAAATCAACCAGCCCATCATTTTAGAAAAGCTGTTTGGCCGCAGTGAGGAATTTTACAAATCAAGCCCATCCCTCGAAGAGCTGCGTTTCTTTTCCATTAAGCCATGAGCAAAACTGAGCTGGCACATGGAACCAGGAAGCAAAAGCAATCGGGAGCTGACCAAGAGAGCAGCTCCATCAGCAACACCAGACAGACGGATGCCTTTTCAATTTGTGCACAGGTTACAGACCAAGAGAGGCAGGTGGGCAGTGAGGATCATGATGGAGAGCGTGTGATGTGACATCACCAGCCAAAACCAAAAGCCACAAATGTGGAGTGGGAGGATGCTGGAGGCCTGCACAGCAATGGCGAAGATGCCGGTCCAGAGCACCGGAAATCAGAGCAATCCGCAGACTGCCGCAGCTCATCTCACGAGGCTTTCCCTTCTCCGGGGCAGCTACCTCTGCTGGTTCAGCAAAGGCTGTGCAGCTGGCAGCCTGCTCTGAGACGCCATTTCTCCTTCTTCAAGAGGTCCATGTAGCCCCACCGCCCACACTGCTGTGAGGTGCGAGCAGTCTGCCAATAGCACGATAGTGAATATTCCTGGTTGTGAATGCTGCCGCCGCACGGCACTTGGCCAAATGCGCTTATGAACCCCTCTGCCAGGCATTCAGGGATGCTGGGAAGTGGTCCATGTGTCTTGCCACACACCCTGCCTCCACTTTAGCCTTCTGCATGATTATGAGCTCAACCAGCTTGTCCCATTTCTGCCTTGGAGTCTGTTCCACCTTGTTCCTGTTCCCAAATGCAACCTTTTTTTTTTTTTTGGCCAGATATGAAAGTATGTCCTAGGATGCACACTTTTTGAAGTCATGCTCAAGTGCACTCTTTTCCACCTTAACTAAAGGGTGACAATGTAGGCATGTCATGAGCGGAGTCAGCTGGAGCCAGGGGTCAGACTAGATGGCCCAGGAAGCCCCCTTCTGACTCACTCTGTTTCTATGTTTCTACGTTTCAATGATGCATTTTGTTGTTTTGCTTTGTTTACAAAGTCTGCATTTTTCTACTGAATGCATAATTTGAATGGGACCACAGACTTGGAATTTGTGAGTTATGCCTAAGGGTTGCACTCTAGTTCACCTACATATCAAAAAATGGGCAAATTTTGACACTTGACAAACTGAGACAAAATCTTCACAAATCCCTGCACATGTGTGTGCACAGGGCTTCAGTAGAATGCAACAGAATATAGCCTTACTTAGAAATCCCATTAAAATCAGTGGAACCTAACTGCCAAGTAAACATTATTCAAACCATTTTAGTGTCTGTATAAAGTCCTTAGAAATCCTGGGGTAAGTTCACTCCCAGCCCTCTTTGAAATTTCAGCATTGTGTGCTTCTTTAAAATGAGGTGGACTCAGTTATTTACAGGTGCCATGTATAAACAAAGTGTAAGCACACTGTTTATATTTCAGGCAAGATGATGGAGCCAATGATAGTCTGGTATGCTTGAGAACTGGCATTAAATTAATTTTGCTTGCCCAAATCCACATTTGAATGTACCCACCCTGGAATGTACCCTAGACCTAGCAAAGAAGATTCTGCTAGCAAGAGGCAGTGTTGAGGCAAAGCTGTTGCTGGTGGCCATAGTTCTTCCATGTGGCATCCTATCAGAAAGCAAAAGCTAGCAACATTTTAAAGGAAGCGGGGGAGGGAGAGAGGGAGGCAGGGACAGCTGTACCGGCATAGTGTGCTGGCTAAGAGATGGCGCTCCAAGTCAGGAATTTCTTGCTTCAAATCTCACCTCTACCATAAAGTCACTAGGTGGTCTTAGGTAATTCATTCCTTCTCAGTCTCAGTCCCCAGTAACAATATGGGAAATAATAACACAGACTCGCCCCTACAAAGTCATTGTAATAAAGGGATGGGTAACTTTTGCCACCCTTCAGAAATTTGGGCCTACCACTTCCAGAATCCCTCAACATGGGCTCTGTGGCTTAGGGCTGATGGGGGTTGTTAGCCAAATCATCTGGAGGACCACCAGTTGCCTACCCCTACTACAAGTCCCACGTATGCTGTATGTCTGCTGTTGGGCCTGAGGACACCACAGTCTGCAAAGAGGAATCATTTGGGGAAGGTAGTGAGTCACTCATACACACATGCACACACAGGTATTTCAGGCCACATGTAATGGTCCCTCGGGAGCACAGATCATATTTCTAGTTCTCTTTTTTTCTCTGTTTCTAGAGCGCTTCGGCTATGGGGCAGTATAGAAATGAAATGATAGTACTAAATAACTAAAACTGATGAGTTGTTGAGTGCAACAAACATATGTCTCCCCATGCCCTTTTTCTTTCCTTAGGGGAGGGGGTCCCTGTGATTCATCTTCTGATTCCTGCTGTGAACCTCACTTCATGCTACACCCCAGGACTCCCCTCTCGAATATATGCATGTCCAGTTGGAGGCCCACTGCATTAAGCATCATGGAACTGACTTCCATGCATGGGGTCAGGGTATTGTAGGCAATACCTAACAGTCATGCTTAACCTCATTGTCTTGGCTAGCCTTCTGACACTGGAAATATTATTCTGACTTGTTATTCATAGATTCAATATTCACAGACAATCCACTGAGAACTGTCTTGGGCAATGTAGTTGAAAAGAGCCATACGACTAAGGCATAATACCATTTTTAATTGTTTTTATATGGTTTTATTGTTGTATCCCACCCAGGGAGCCATGTGGCTAACAGGGTGGGTTAGAAATCAAATAATAAATAATAAATAAAATAAACAATGACATACTCGTAGCACAGGCATGCTATGCTCTCCTCCTCAAAATGCAAGCTCCAAATAAGTGGAATAGGTCATATAAGTCCCTTAAGCTTTAGGGAAGATGGCCAACCTAAAGTGAGGCAAACATGGAGAGGCAGTGCCTTTTGCTAATTCCATTTGTGTGTATGCCTTGCTTCAGTTAGAAATGAGGCAGAGAACTGAGGAAAGGTGTTTGTTCTCCTCCAAACCAGTTGTGAAATGATATTCAAAGTGGACCTACTGACAGTCTTAGATTTTGCTCAGTTCTGAATTGTGCGTGATCCTCTACCATAGCTCTTTGGCTCCCGACTGGAGTAAAAACACTGAAATGGTTACCCACTGGGAGGTTTGTAAATACTTGGGACTTGACCAAGATGTGAGCATGTGTCTTCCTGTTACCTCAGCTGTGCCTGCAATAGGTGGCCTTTGCATATTATTCTTTATTTGTAAATACATCTTTGAGTTCATGTGGCTTGCAGTTGTCTGGAGAGTGTCGCCAGTGCTACAGGAGAGTGGAAATGTCAGGTTAAAAGGCAAGGAAGCCAGAAGCTCATACCTTTCCACAGCTTGCCCTCTCAGGAACACACGTAGAAGGGGAAAAACCAGACATTCTTCCACCAGCTTACTTGGAACACACAGTACCAAAGAACGCATGGAAGGGTAAAGTTGCAGTGTATTCCAACATTCTTCTGATAAAATGTTAGAAGATCTTTCTGCTGAACTCATCCCTGCCCTGCTACTTTCCCAGAAACATGAGCATCCTTTGCAGACATGGTTTTGGGTTTGTTCTGCTTTGCCATATCCCCATGTATGGCATTTAAATCTCATTCCCTCCATGAGATGACATCACTTCTGAATGTCAGGAGAGACAGCATCCATCACCATGATACAGGAAGCCATGGCCTCCTCTTGTTTCCATCTGAATCAGTATTTATTGCACTTGGAGTATGTATCCCTCTGTCCCCACCCCAGGGCTCAGCCTGCCACAGATGGGATCGCCCATTGTATTCCAGCCTGGAATAATAGATTAGGCTGTCTTACTGGAGACCACCCGGCAGGGGTGTGAATGAATAGACATTTGTATTCAAGACTCTCTTATCCAATGACTTTAGCTTGGGATGGATGATCATTAAAGAGCAATACACTCACATTCAAAAGGCTGGGAGCATATGAATTATATATGGCTGGGGGCTAGATAAGATTTATTTGCCAAAACTGTTCCTTAGCCACTCCACCACATCTCACCTGTCACTTAGGGCTGATAGGATTTCGAGATGGAGCAGCACCGTAAATGAAAGGAAAAATAGCCGTTCTTTACACACAGAGTTGCCAACTCCTTTTCCAGCAAGGTCCTTGTGCCTTTAACAACTGTGGAAGAGATAGAAATTCAGGAGGTGAATTTCCCCCCTGCAGAGACACTCTTTGCTTGGCTTGGAGCCTGTGTGACAGAATATGCAACCGTGGGAGAGAAGAACTTCATAAAATTCAGGGAAAGAAGCCTTGCCTTTTGTGGTCAGCCTAAGGAGAGAAATGGTAATATATCCGTCATCCAGGCAGCTTTGAAGGCCCATGGAGTGTCCCCTGGCCTGCTCAGAGAACCAGTGCAGCCACGAGCAAGGGGTGTGTATGCAAGAATTCTTTCTCCTGTTTATATTCTGCACTAGCATTTCACAGTTAAAATGTGCATCATCTTTGACACACGGGCCTCATTTCTTCCTAAATATCCTGATATCTAAAGTAAGGGGCTGTGATCCAGCCCCTAGAATTAAAGCAACATGCCCAGCTCCTTTTCCTCCCTTAAAGAAAAAGGCACAACATACAGCAATCCTTCACAGCCTCTCCAGTTTGGCAGGAAGGCCAGCTCCAGGTGAACTGGCATAGCATTTCCGTAAGAAGTTGTGTACCCTAAGCTGGATTCAACAAACTGCAAGCACTTGACCAGTTTGCAATCCTTCCTTCAGGACAACCATCAGTGACATGTCCTCTTTCAGCTCCTGTGATGAACTTTGGCAGGTCTCTCGTTACCTTTAACGATATTCTGAAGGTTCTTGTTGACCTTGAGCAGAGCAATGGGAAGCACAGAGAGGATGGCACGGAGATTCAAAATCTGGACCCTGCCACTCAATGAGGCAGGCACTTGTTTGCTGTGTGGCTTGTTGCTTGATGCAGAACACAGCTGTGTGTCAGCAGCAGGGCTAGGCATCAGGGGCCCATTGCCAGCCTCATCACCAATTCCTCACAACAGCTGGGAGGGCAGAAGGAAGAAGGGGAACGGCCTCTCCCCAAGGAAAGAAGTGCAGTTTACAGTTCCCACAGTGGCAAAACTCACCTCTGAGCAAATGCACTGAATATTGAGCAGCTTTCGTCCATGCAGAGGCCAAGGACCTGGTTTTCACCACATCTACCTTGGGCTAACTGCCTTATATCCCTGCAGTATGACAACGATTGGTTGCCACTGCCCAGTCTTCATCAGGACTAGCCCTACAGAGGGAGGCAGTCACCACCGGCAGTAGATGCTGCATGCTGGAAGGAAGGTACTAGAAGAGGGAGCTGTGTCCTAAGCGACCTGCCCTGTTTCTCTCTAGGCTAGACTTCTGCCTTCAGGTGTGGTGGAGGATACTGGCCCATTGCTAGTGTCCAAGAAGGACTCAACTTCCAGCTCTGCTTGCATCTGTACATGGAATGGGAAAGGGTACCCTCTAGTTCTTTGCCTCCGACAGCAAAATGCCTTGAGCCAGCCCTGGCCCACAAACAGAATCTCATCTAAGTCTCACTTTTTGCTCCTTTTCATTCTCAGCCTTCAGTTTGCACAATTATTCATCCACACACACCTCAGTAACCTTGGCATGAAGTTGAAGAGAAAGGAGGGGGAAGACAGACAGCCTGAAAGGGGATCGTGCCACAGAACAGTCAAGTGGCAAAAGAGATGAGGGGTGTAATGCTGAATTGCTGCAAGGGTGGGCAAGGGTGGGCACCCTGCATCAAGCCACAGGAGGTGCACAAAGGCAAGCGTGAGGGTCTCCATGCAGGATGGAAAGGGAGAGTTGGGCATTCTAGCCACAAAGCAGTGATGGCACCGCTCCTGTAATCTTGTAAAACAGCACACATTGAAATGAATTCAGAGCAAGTGCAAAAAATAAGGCAGTACGATCCACTAAAGGAGCTCCTGGAAATTGCTGTTGAAAACAAACTCAATAGCTAGGAAAAGGAGATTTTCGTATACAATGATTGTGCAAAGGTGTTGTTCCTCTTTCATGTGACATCATCAAATGCATAAAATAACCTCAGGGCAGGAGTACCAAAGTGACATATCATGTGTGTGTCCCTATCAGTACACCTATTTTGGTACATCTTCACCAGTTACTGTCATTTATCAGATTCTGAAAAAGCACAATCTTTTATTTGTGCTACCTCACACAACAGCACATGCATAAAAAGGCATTTTAGCCTGCTGCCTTTCTGGACAACACAATTTTTAGCACTTTTCTTTTGCTTAGAGGATGGTTGCTTTTGCTCATCTTTTAATTAATGGTAAAACAATATTTAGCCTATCGATTGGTTTTTGTTTTTGTTTTTGAAGTAATTGCATAGTAGTACTAGATTCAAAAGTGCCCTGGGGCAAATTTAAAGCACGGATTTCAATGGCTGATTTTTATGAAGAGCTTGATCTGCAAGATGGCAACTTCTGAACTGAGTCCTTCTCCCACCCACAGTGCTAGGCCATGCTCACACGAGTGTGGATAGCATGCGCGCACATGGAAGGTCCTTAACTTCCCTGCCAGCAAAGAACAGAAAGCCAATGGGAATTTTGCCTGTGGCACTATGAGCTACGAGTCTAGAAGAACCCACTCTCTGTAAATGTCACTTTCTTCTGCGGCAACACATCACCATGGCGCCTCTTCTCTAATTGAAGCCTAGTGATTTATGTTCCCCAGTTAACTAAGCCCCAGCTGTAAAGTAATAGCCACTGGGAAAAGGATACCAAGAGTGGAGAGGCTTCCAGTGCCATGCCAACTCCCCGTTCCTCTGCATGGTGACTGACAGAGCAGCCCCAGGGACTGGCCGGACTTGCCTTGGGTGCATCCCTGGAAGCCACTCTGTCCCCCTAGCCCCAACCCTCGAGCCCGGCTTACAACATCCCCATCCAAATATAGG
This sequence comes from Varanus komodoensis, assembly GCF_004798865.1. Lineage (NCBI taxonomy): Eukaryota > Metazoa > Chordata > Lepidosauria > Squamata > Varanidae > Varanus > Varanus komodoensis. The sequence goes on along the minus strand of NW_025335798.1, from coordinate 4,427,118 downwards.
ACACGCTGCTCCCCTCTCCCTCCCACAGCACCAGGGAGGATAATCATGTGGTGAGAGAGGACGGCCAGGGACAGCCGCTCACACACACAGCACACGTTCCACAGCATCTCAGCCACTGCTCGTTTTGGGGGTGCGGGGGGAGGCTTCTCCGCTTTGTTCCTCTCCCCGTAGGCACAGAGCTCCTCACTATCCCATCAGCAAACTCATTCATCATGCTGGACCATAGAAAGTGAAGCTCCCTCTGGGTCCTTCCTTTTCGGACAGGCGGGCTGGAGTTCTTTGGCCTACTGCCAAGATGGGAATCAAATCATTGCTCTTAGCAACTGAAAATGGTGTTAAAGTGGAAAGCCCTTGCTTTCTGCGACCAGCCGTCAGCTCTGGCGTTTAAAGGATGCCAGGCCTGTGCTTAGGATGGTCTCCACTCCCCACCTCACCACCCCACAGTGCACACAGTGTATTATGGCATTGTGCAAACAGTTGCTTCTCCTGGCTCCGGCCTTCTACCACCCCAACCCCACTGTTATCACTGCTCCGAAGCAGCAGTGGGGACTCCACAACATGATGCTCTCCCTCCCAATGGAGGTCGCTCAGACCAGAGGTAAAAGCAGGCATCCCCCATGGGGGCAGGGTTCCTTCAAGGCATGGGTCTTGGAGTCCAGGCCCTGCCCTCTCAAGAAGCCTAGGCAGTTCTATAGTCCGGATTAGGTCAATAGATTAGGGGTTTGGCACCCTTGAATTATGGTATGCAATGCTGAGGGCCCATGTGGTGCAGTGGTTGGAGCACTGGAACAGGGACTCAGGAGATCCAGGTTTTAGCCCCCATTCAGCCATGGAACTCACTGGGTGAGTTTGGGCCAGTCAGACTCTCAGCCTAACCTACTTCACAGGGTCGTTGTTGTGAGGAGAAATGGAGTGAAGAACTATGTAGGTCACCTTGGGGTCCTCTCAGGAGGAAAAAAAAGTTGGGATAGAAGTGCAATATTATTAAACATGCCATATAATTATATGTCTACGGTCATAGAGAAAAACTCCAGAAGTGAGTAGGGTTCATCTGCTTCATTCTTAAAATGTACTAAAGGATTTGCATTTAATGTTTTGGTTGTTCTCTTTCCAGTCTCCATCTTTAGCTTCATCCAGTCTACTTGTCTCTGGGCAGATGTTACTTTTTCCATTGGAAAGCCAGGCAATCAGACCCACAGCTGTCCTGAAAACATCTGGGAGTAGGGTGGAGGAGAATGGGAAAGCAGCTGCAGTCACAATTTCCATTTCAGTGTGTGTTTAAGGACTGTAGCAGCTGGTTCCCAGGACAATATGAAGGTGCCCCTGCTCACCTCTATGCAACTCTGGTTCACTGAAACTCAAAATATGTGTGTATGGGGTGGATTTTCTCACCTGATCAGTGCTACACAGTCATCAGAGATACCTGTTTGTAGGTCCAAACTGGCATACTGAGAATAGGAAGTGAATGAATCTGAATGAATGAATGAATGCTGAATGAATTGGTATGTCCTGGCTGTCCTTCAATACAATTTTGAAGTTCATTGTGGTCCACTCCCATTTTTGTTTTTGCCTGTTTCTGACTGATGCAAATTGAAGTGTTACTTTTGAACAGGAAAGGAGTGCATTTCTGTGTGTCTGCAAATGTACATGGGGCCCTCCAACTAAAGCATGACTCTGTGTGTGTATGTGTACATGTGTGCCTTTCAAAATGCTCATGTTTATTTTTTTTTCAATTTTTCAAACTTGACTGCAAATTTGGGATTTCAAACATTTTTCAAAAAAATACTTCTACATGCATTTGTGTTCAGTATTATGAACAGGAGATGTATGAATCTGTATGATTCACAAACAGAAACAAAATTCTTGTCTATCCCCAACTTTTAGCCAAGTCCTAAGATTTTCGACAACTTGATCCACAAAAGAAACCACGACTAGCCTTTCTGTCCATTAATTTGGACCCATTCCGGGACATCATGTTTGCAGAAGTGCTTCAATTATGAGAGGAGAGTTTGTGCAAAAGTGCAAGGCCTGGCAATTTGGGGAATGGAAGAAAAGATGAAGCGATAAGCCTTCAGCACACATCCAACCCTTGTAGGTCATACTCCTTCTCTTTCCCATTTTTCTACTTGTCAGTCTTCAGTAAAGACTTGCACTAGCTAACAAATTCCTGAGTAAAGTACTGATTCCCTAACCCTCTCTGCTTTTGTGTATTTCTGGTTGCTGTTATCCTGTAGCATCATCAGCCAGGGGTTCAGTCTATTGGTCACTGAAAACAACAAGAAAAGCCCCGCTCCGCCCCTATTTTTCAGTCCCTTTCTCACATTGCAAAAGTAAAATCCAAACCAAAAAAAAAGGAAAAAAGGTAAAAATTGTTGATTTTCTTCCCTTTCATGTTAGCCACTGATGACCATTTACAACCATTCTTTTACCATAGTTTCCATGTCCAAACCTCCATGCAATTATGAGTGAAAGACGGACTTGTCACAATTTTGTTAGGATAACATCCTTGGAAACATCAGGTCAGAGGGAAACACCTCTATTTTGTCCTGCTATTTTGTTTTCCTACTTTGCCTTCAGCTCACTGCAGGAAGAATAGGTTCCTTCTTGAGAATTCCTGGCCAAAGCTTCCTGGTCCCTTGCAAAATTGCTTTCCACTCTGGAACTTCTAATTAGTTATGCTGTTCATGATGAGGCAGCCAAAACCTATGTTCCTTGTGGTTTTATGCAAAAATCATCCGGTGTATTCTCAGTTATCATTTCACAGGTGTGTGTTTGAGAAAACATCCTTTGAAAGTGCCATTTATTAAACTTTACTTTTTGGCAAAATGTTACTATGAATTTGCCAACAAAATGGTGCCAGTGGGATACCAGATGGTAATAAGCATCATTTCTGAAAACAGAGGATGTAACATTATATCATTGGAGCCTTCCATCATCAAGAACTAGGCTATGAAAATGGTCTCCTTGTAAGTGGCAGAGAGACCCAATGCCTTTCCTGGTCCAAGAGAGAGAGAGAGAGAGAGAGAGAGAGAGAGAGAGAGAGAGAGAGGCTGGCTTATTTAGCTGCTAAACTTATCATCAGCAGCCAGCAAAAAGCTGGCTTGGCAGACTATCCTGACAGAAATTGATGGGAGTCATGTGGCAGTCAGTACAGGAAGAAGCACTCTGATGCGAAGATTTATTTATTTATTTATTTAGTTCAGTACTGCAGTTGCCTGCGGTGTGTCGTGCCAAGTGGGCTGTGGAAGCGCAAATAAAATGAAATAAGGCAAAAATGAGGCATTGCGTCAAAGAGCGAGCAGATCCATATACTTATGAGCATATGGCGGTGCTGGGGGCGCGCCAAATGGTTCACCACTAATTGGAAAAGGCCTGGCTGGCTACCCTCTTTTGCAGCCACCAGGAGTAACTTCATGGTTATGAGGAAGGAACAAAGGGTTAGAATGGAAGCACACAAGTCTGTGTATCAGAAAGTGCTTAGAGAACCTTTGGATAATTTTAGCAAGCTGTCGTGGCTTGCTGGGTTCATATGGTACATGAAAAAGAAGACTTGGAGTGGAAAGTGGATGTCGCTCCCCCATATACCACCCACAAAAAGGAAATCAGACCCTTACCTAGTCTAAGGTAGAGGGCGGAGGGTATTGTGCTTAGGACACTTTATAGGAATAGGGGAACCTTGGGTTCTAGTCCACACTTGGCCACTTGGGCGGGAGGTTGGGGCCAGCTAACTTCCAATGTGGCCTATCTCACAAGTTTGTTGAAACACAGAAACAGAGTGAGTCAGAAGGGGCCTTCTGGGCCATCTAGTCTGACCTCCAGCTCAACCACCTCCCATGGAAGCCCATTCCGTGCCCTAGGGGTCCTAACCGTCAGGAGGTACTTCCTGGCATCCACCTTGAATCTTGGCTCCCTGAGCTTTGCTGCATTGGCATGCATCCTGCCCTCATCCACAGGGGGAAAACAGGTCATGACCCACCTCTGCATGACACCCCCTCACATACCTGCATGTTGCTAGCAGGTCCCCTCTGAGCCTCCCCTTCTCAAGACTGAAAAGTCCAGATCCCTCAGTCTCTCCTCATATGGCTTTCTCTGGAAACCAGCCATCATGTTGTGGCCCCTTGCTGCACCGATTCCAATCCTGCTATGTCCCCCTTGTAATGAGGTGCCCAGAACTGAACACAGTACTCCAGCTGTGGGCGTACCAGAGTCATACAGAGTGGCAATAATGCTTCTCTCGATCTAGAAGCCACACTTCTGGCTATGCAACCAAGAGTGGCGTTCGCCTTCTTGACTGCTGCATCACACTGCTGACTCATGTTTAGCCAGTACCCCAAGATCCCTTTCCCAAATGCAGCTCTCCAGCCACTTGTCTCCTAACTTGTACTTACAACACCCATTCCTATGCCCCATGTGCAAGACCTTACACTTATTCGCATTGAATGCCATCCTGTTTTCCCCAGCCCACTTCCATATTCTGTCCAGATCCTTCTGGATCCAGAGTACCTGCTCCTCAGTTGTGGCCGCTGCCCCCATTTTAGTATCATCTGCAATTTGAGCAGCAGACTTTTCACCCCCTCATCTAGGTCATTGATGAAAAGATTGATCAGGATCAGTCCCAGGACAGAGCTCTGGGGCACCCCACTCATCACTGACCACCATCCCAATGATTCCCCATTCATAGTTACCCTCTGCTTTCAGTTCATCAACCATGCCCTAATCCATCGGACAGAGCATCTGTCTATCCCAAAACTCCTCGATTTCTCAGCCAGGATATCATGTGACACTTTGTCAAAGGCCTTGCTGAAATCCAGGTAGACCACATCCACTGCATCCCCTCCTTTAGCCACCTCAAAACCTTGTCATAGAATACTAAGGTTGAGAGGATAAAGTGTAGAGGAGGAAGGAAAAGACCATATAAGCTGCCTTGGGTTCCTCGGAAAAGGAGGGCAAAGGTAGGAATAAATGCAATAATAACAAGCAATATTATTTCAAGGGCATGCTCATTCCTGCGCTCTCGTGATAACAGGACACTTGCCTTCACTTCCTGAGCTGTAAAATGGGAACTTTAATGATGTGTCTTATCACTGTGATGAGAACAAATGGAGGAAGTTGTCCTAAAACATCTTAATATATACTTTAGAAATTATGAGTAGTAGTACATAAAAAGATTTTAATTCTTTGATTCTTTCTGAATTTGGGTAGCATAACCTTGGGCTTCTGAAATAGGAGCACATGATAAATGACAATCCAGATCCATTTGCACTTCCGGAAGATACTCTGTCCTGTGTTTTAATTGCCTTTACTTATCTCCACTGACGGTGTGAATAGCTGTACCAAATTGCCAGTCCTGGAAGAAGATGAAGAAGGAGAACATTGAGGAATGGCAAGCTGCAGAAGTGTAAAACTTCTGAATCTTGGTCTCATCTCATGGAGAAAGAGGAATACCTGCTAATTGTGATCTGCAAAACAGACATACTGGATTACTACAGAGGTAGCAAGACTAAATAAGTGATGCTTCCTCATCTAAATTTCTTTTCATAATTTCAAGTGGCAGATTATTAAGCTTTGTTTCTAAGGTAAAACTGATGGCCGGGGATCTGGATGCTGTACAGAACATCATGAATTGTGTGTTTGCTACAGCTTGCTCTTTCTCCCCCACACACAGATATGTGACCAATGGGCATACCCCATGGATAATACTGTGATCCTATGTATGCCTGCATGGGGGGGGGGGCGTGGTTGGGGGGTATTTTAAGTGGTGTTTTCCCAGCACCGGGAGAACAGAGGGCAAGAATTGGGATCTGAACAGTGCAGCAAGAACATTTTTTAAAAAACATGTTGACTTTAGTGCAGAACGGGGCACCATCTGGCCTGGACAAACGTACAATGCCACCATTCACAAAATGCAGGCTACAGAGGCTGAGAAGCTCTGAGGGATACTGTCTAGAGCTACAAATTTATAGCTGCCAAGGGCTATGAGTTCTGATGTCTCTGTGCTACCTCCAGGATCAGAGGTGTTGTGCCTATGTGCACCAGCTGCTGGGGATCATGGGTGAAAGGGTGCTGTTGCCTTCACATCCTGCTTGGGAGACCCTACAAAGCTGCTTGGCCACTGTGCAAACAGAAAGCTGGAGTAGATGGACTAGCCTGGCTCTTCTTAGGTCCTTACTGTTGAAATATTCATGGATTCAAGGACTACTGGACCTTTCTGTTATAACTTTGTAATAGATTTTAATTCAGTTCACACAACCTTACATTTATTATCCAATTCAAGCACAGAGTTCCCCTTCACTGTGAATGGAGAAGTCTTTTCTTGTGGCTTTCCCTGCAACAGAACTTTTCCAAGTGAGTGCTGCAGAGCCCTGAGCATCTTCAGATTCCAGGATCTAGAAAGACAGGTTGCCAGTTGCTGCTGAGGATGGGTGAGAATGCCCCATCAGTATATTTTTGAAAAGAATATATTACAGTTTGCATTTTTCTCCCATAAACTGGACACAAAGAACTTGCCGGGGAGGGGGCAAGGGGAGAGGGGAAACGCAAATGTGAAAGAAACTGAAACTGACACTGCTTTGGAGAACTTAACTCTTCAGGCTCTGAATACCACTTCATTCAACCATATTTGTCAGGTTGTAGCTCCCCCCCACCCCACCCCACCCCACCCCACCCCAGAAAGACTCCTCTTCATTAACAGCTACATGGCAGGCAGGTTCAACTCTGACTTCCCTATGGACTGATTTTGGCCAATGCAGAGAAGTGACTACATTGTTGAGTCCGTTTTTAAAGAAAAAATTACCTAATTTGGCAAATTTCTTCATTTCTGGGGAGGGCGGGGGAAACCCTGGATATGTATATGTGAATGTGGAAGAAAGCAAAATATATTTGCCCTTCCTTACTTCTGAGTAAACATGCATAGGATTGCACAGTCAACGCTTCCAGGTTGGAAATAATTTAATTTAATTTAACATTGCTATGCCGTCCTTTGCAAAAAGCCTCAGGACGGCTGACAAAATAAGTCCCACTAAAAATCATTGGAGCTTGTTGCAGCATCTGAGCGAGGCATCTGAAAATCTAAAACCCATCTCTTGGTATGTGAGCAAAAAATGCTTTCTGGCATGAGATCCCCTGTGCTGGCGGCAGCCCTCCCTGGACTGGAGCAGGCTGCTGGATTGCTGCACAGCGTGATGAAAGAGCCCTCGTCCCCCCTGCCCCCTTCTCCCCGGGGGGCCTCCGATTTCACCTCTGGCTGCGTGAAGTCCATGGCTTCTTGCCAATGGCCAAGCAGCTCTTGGAGCCCTGATGGATGACGGCATGAACCACCTGAGCCAATTTCCACTGGCAGCACCACAGACCCGGCTTTCATCACCCATCAAGACATCTGCTGGTGTCCACTGGGGGCTTCGCGTCTCTGTTACAGTGAGGGATATTTTTACAGCTGAGTGGCGGGGCTGGGATAGGTGAAAGAGGAGGATGGAACCAAAGGCAAAGGCTCGGGAGACTTCTAGGAGGTGGGTGGGGCAACTCAACAACTTTCTGGGAACATGCTCACCAGACAGAGCCAGGAACCAGTAATGAGAGCATGGACAAATGAGACCATTGTACTAGTGTGCATTTTACCCAGGATGCTTTTGTGCTTCCTTCTAAGAGGTGAAATACTTCGGGCATGATCTAACCAGGGATCTGCACTTAACAACCCCATTGATTTTCCATAGTAGCATTAAACTTAGCAGCCCAATCTGAGAGAACTCTACTTAGAAGTAAGCCCCAGGGGGGCTTCCTGCCAAGAACAGAAGAGCCCTAACCAAGTGGATCAAGCCAAGTGTCTTTCTAGCCCAGTTCACAGAATGGCCAAGCAGCTGTTTGTGGAAAACCCACAATCAGGACAGGAGTCCAACACCACCCTTTCACCCATGTTCCCCAGTGACTGGTGTACATGGGCAGATTGCTTCTTATACCAGACATTCCCAGGAAAGTTTGCACTGGATTGCAGCCTAAATGTCCAGCAACAAGACTTAAAAGAACTTAGCCCTTACTTAGGTTATGCCCAGTATTTCTGGTTTATGTAAAAGATAAAGCAAAACACCTTTCATAATTCCCCTCTCACTTCTTCCTAAATTGTTTAGCAGTGAAGCCAACTGAGGAACTGCTGAAGGCATCTGTGGTAGCAGAGGTGTTTGAATCAGACTGAGCCAAACATCCGACCCAACTGAAATTCTCTATCTTTGCGTGGGTCAGAGGAAAGGAAAACACACCCAAGTACTGGGAAAACGAAAGGGAGTTGAAGATTCAAAAAGCAGGGGGGAAAGTTTGACTTAGTGAGCTAGATGGCCAGTTATTCATCTGCCATTTGTTCTGTTTGTTTGCTTTTTCTTCCTTATAAAACAATGGCAGTTTTCTTGTTTGTTTGTTTGTTTGTTTGTTTGTTAATACAGCGTTATGAGGAACCAAACAACATCGTGTAGCAACATTCCCAGTGCTGCACTCAAAAAAAAAGTCAAGCATCAAACAGCAACTACTGAGTTCATCAATTCATTCACCGAGTTCATCAATGTGTAAGCAGCTCACCTAACAAAGCTGCAATTTTTTCAGGAATGCTGAGAGGACTTCTCTCAGTCTGAACATTCTAGCCCTTGACTAGCACGGTAGTATTGGTGGAGGCAGCTAAAATGGGGAAAAGGCGGGGACAAAGAGCAGAGCAGTCAAATAGCATTTTGATCCTATGATCGTCTATATTTTAAATGTCGGATTTCATCCAGGCTTTCCCAGTTTTTAATTGTCTTACAATAAAGGTGTAAAATGAGTCCTTCTAAACCACTACAGAAAGCGTGATGTTCTCCTACCCATCCTGCCAGTTGACTAGTAGTATTTTCTGAACTTGGCATTTTTGAAGGTTTTTCCATGAACATGAAGCCGTTTAGATGACTTGGTGCTTTGTGCTTTGTTCCATATGAGGCTCTTTCAAAGAAGCTGAGGCAGACCCAGTGGGAAGAAGAGGTGCGTTACATGTACTCTTCCTGCTACCCAGCCAAGGGGTGTATATGTGTTGTGTGTATGAGAGTGAGTGAGTGTGTATGAGTGCTGCAATAGCCACAGATGTGTTAATTAAAGAGACCAAGGGCATCAGTATACTCTGAATTCAAGTTCAGCAAGTGACAGTAATCTCTCGGGATGGTGTGAGCCTTCAACTGCAAGACTTCTTTGTCTTTCTGGGATTAAGATTGGCCATTTCTTTTTATTGAGAAGAACCCTTTCTCTGCCTTTTTGTTCCGTAATCACAGGATGGTACTGACAAAAGGAAGAATTGTGAAAACAAGCAAGTTCCTCATTCTTGTTCAAGCTGCTATTTCCAAATAGCCCCACTCTTTCCGCACTGTAGAAGCAGAGCATGGAGCTGTGGCACTTAGGGGGTTGATTTCAGCCATCCAGATGCAGCATGTTGGAGGGGCAGGGGGAGGCCAAGGTGCTGGCAGGTTCTGTTGTATCTTATAATTTCTCATCCCCTGAAATGCCTCCCAAAGCTCTTCTCTAAGGTTACTTTTCCAGCTTCAGAGAAGCAGCTAGAACGGTCCCCCAACCCCAAGCCAGCTACAAGGGGAGAAGTAGCCACAGAAATGTTTGGGAATCACAAAAGAGTCCCTGGAGGGCCTACCAGGAGTGAGAAATCATGAGCACACAGCAAATACCTTGTGTAGAGAAGCCCTACCAGTGGGAGCTGATGACATTCACCCATTGCCAGATTAGTGGCAGGCTTGAAGAAAAACAGTGGAGAAACGGGTTTTCATATGGCTAGGCACAGACAACACTCACCTGGATCAAAGAGCCCCTTCCTTACATCCCCCTCTTCCTTGAACCCTGCCTTGGCAGAAAATGTACTCCCCCCTGCATTCTGCCCTGAATACCGATGAACAGGGCTATGGATACAGTGGTACACAGAAATGGGGAGAAATGCTGCTTGTTCTACATTTTTCAGTGAGCCAACCTAATTCACACTTCCTAAACTTGCATGTGGACAGCCATCTGAGAGGGACGATTGAACTTGGAGTGCTGCACTAAGCACGAGGTTAAACCTGATGGTTCTCTGGCCCCTTCCAACCCTAATATTCTATGATTTAATGTAGGTCATAATATACTCGTGGATATTCTTCAGGCCAAGCATTTCACCAAATTTTGCAGTGCGAATGGTTTACAAAGTGCATCCAAAATTTGTTATAGACTGCATACAAGCATACATATTAGGAAAGGTGCATACAGATAATGTTTATATTAAGAGAATTTGTATAAAAATGCTTATGTTAGTATGAACATTAATGTAAATCTTCATGGGGGGTTAAACATTGAGACTGATGAGGCAATTGGACAGAATGGAATTTTGATTGCAAGCTTTTGGATGCAAAACTGACAGATTGGATATCCATTGGCCATCATGCATTTCTACATATCTACATATTATTCTTTAACCCTTTCCAGCATTTTTCATGTTGTTGCTAAACATTGCATAGGCAAGCATTCTAATGGACTCAGTGACCTGATCCCAGGACCAGAGTTCAAGGGATGATCCATGGAAATATTTGTATTTATTTATTTTTGTTGACTTTCAAAATGCTGCCATAAGACATTTCCAGAAAGCCCATACTGGGTGCCCTGAAATCTAACACGAAGTGCCTCTTCCCAGCTTCTGTTTACAAAATTATACGCTTTTTCTTCTTTTTCATCCCGGCCATTCTCCCATTACTATAATATTCTTCATTTTCTATCTGAGTCAGTATATGGAAAAATGGTTTCATAGTGAAAACATTTCTGATGAATCAATACAGAGAAAGTAAACCCATGCAAATGAAGAATACTTGGATGTTGGGGGTAAATCACCCTTGAAGCTTAAGTGTCCAGCATGTGAGCTACAAGAACAAGCAAATTGTCCCTAGCCATTTCCAGATGGAAGGGAAAGGATATATTTTCCAGACGCCGTTTTGCATGTTGCACCTATACTTAAAGCAGTTTGGGGTTTTGCCCATGCTGTAGGACAGCCATAACTTGAGCTTTGCCCAAATTACAAACAAATGGATGGATTGAGGGGTGGGAGAGACTTGTTCCAAAATTGCCTGAAGTTGAAATAAAGGTATAAGCACAGAATGAGGAGCCAGGCAGGCCAGTCCACAAATTAGTTAAGTCTTTGTAGTTGGATTGAGTTAATTTCGACTTGCTGAAGTCAATGAGAGTGAAAGTGGATCTCAATCCAAGCATCCCAGCTTAAACCATTTGTGGGCTGGGAAAAGTCCAACTCCTACTAATTTCTCCCTCTGGGAAGTTTCTTGAATTCATTGTTCCTGAGTACCCCTGCACACATAAATTGGAATATGCTGCATGTAGGTTGCACTGATGCCTGTTAATGTGCATGCTCATTGGCAACTACCCTATAGTGACCGTGTTCACACAACACAGCCATGGTGGCCCATAAGCCATAGGTGGCTGGTTTTGTTCTCAGAGGTCAGCCAGAGTGGCTAACAAACCATTCAGACAGCCTGGCAAGCCACCTCAGCTTACCTTATGGTGTAAATCCAGTCAGCAGCTGTATCCGCCCCCACCAGCCTCATTCATCTCGCTATGTGATGTGCCTCTCCCCCACCACCAGTTGAACTTGCATGGAAATGGAAATGCAAAATGGCAGCAGAATGTAAGAGCCATGGCAGCAGTGGATAAGCCAACGGAGCAATGCCAGTAAGGAAACCCAGCTGCATCTCCGTCTCAAACTTGGGTATTGGATCCCTGCCCATGGACATGGATTCTATATAAGGCATCAAAAGTCTCTGAGGAACCTTCTCTTCAAGCCCTGGGGAAAGGGATAATGGCAGCCACTGATCGCCCACTGTGCTCAGAGATAGCAAGTCATTAACTTGCAGTGGCCCCCTCCCTGCCTTCCAGCCTCCATTACTGCCAATGACAGTGACTGAGCGGGACTAACCGGCGCTTCTGAGCGTGCCTACCAGCTCTCCCTTTGTTCTGCCCTTATTCTGGGCTGAGGGAATCTCAGATGCTTATGGATTTCTCTGGGAAGGCATCAGGCAGGCAAAGCATTGCAGAAAACCATACTGCTGGATGCCCAAATACAGTACTCAGTGGTTCCCCCAGAGTCAGTCAAGATCTAGCTAGTTCCTTCTGACCATACAGCCTTTGGGATACCCACAACCAATCAGTATGCCTGGATGTTTTTAAGTGTCCCCATGCCAGATGGCCTGGATGGAGGGAAAATAGCTGCAGCCAGAAGATAGAGAGCCCACAACTGATGAAAGGTTGCTGTTCAGTACCAGTTAACCACAATGAGGCCAACAGATAAATCAGGCTCACCATGGCTGCATTTGGGGCAGCCCTGCAGCTGCATTTGGGGGCCCTCCCTGCAGAGCTGAGGACCCCCCTCATCCCTGACAGTCTTCCTGCCAGCCATGAGGGAGGGGTGGGGCACAGTCAGCTAGGATGGGGGGGGGTCCTGCTGCTCCTCCCTGTGTGGCTCTCTCGCAAGCAGGACAGGGATGGGGAGCTGGGCCAGGAGAAGATGTGCCGAATGGGGCATTTCCACCAGACCTGGTCCTCCGTCTCCCACTCCCGCTGGAGGGGTTTCCCGGCTTCCTCCACACAGGAGGAAGTGGGAGCAGAGCTAGACAGAGATGCACCAAGAAGGGAGCAGAGAAGCAGGCCTGGGCAGAGTGGGGATGTTCCTGCACAGCATCCCCACCCCAAGCCAGCCATGGCCGGTCTTGCCAAGTGACTCACTGGTTCTGGGCTGTCCCTCGTCCGCTGGGATGACAGCACTGGCCCAGAACAGGCTATTGTTCTTGTCATGGCTTTCAGCCACCATGGTAAATCACCACAGCTGGGGGCAGACACCTGCAACAATCTGTGATAACAATCAACATTTGCATGCTGCGTTGTACAGAGCCAACCTATAACTCTATTTGCTATTTCTCCAGTGTAATGGACTACTGGGAGAGGAGGAACGTTTGAGATCAAAGGGCTGATGGACAGTGTGGTTGCATCAACCCAGCTGCATTCTTCTCATTTGCAATCAAGATTAACGGTTAAAGGCTAACACACCCCAGTCTGGCTGCTTTGTGCAGTGAGCTGTTGCTTTGTGGTGGGTTGCCAAAGACCACTTTGTGCAGTGCCATGTGACTCCGCTCCCTCCACCGGCCTGGTGTTGCACAGATGGCCTCTGTGCTCACTTGCCTCCATGAGCCTTTTTGTGCAACGGATTGCCGCTGTGGTTTCAAAAGACTGCTTTATGTATTGTTGTATAGATCATTCCACCTCCCCTCAACCCTTTGCTTTGCTCCAAACCAGCTGCTCCAAAACCCTTTTTTGAGGTTCAGTTCTGCAGACAAGTTTCCATTCAAAAACCTCACATGCAACACTTCTGGAAGCTGTACAGCCAAACCTCTCGTACAAAGATTGGGGTGCTTCACTGGAGCGTTTGGAAACTAAGGGGGGCACCCCCACCACAGACCCAAATGAGACAGCACCCAGACCTTCTGAACCAAAATACGACACTGCTGTGCATGTAAGTTAGATTCTAGGTTCTTGCGATGCATTGCTATGTGTTCTTAGGTGGCTTGCAAGGAAAGAGGAATGAGCAGGTACGTTAGTGAGATTACATCAGCCTGGAATAGTTGATAATGACTCTAATTTCTACCTTTCTCTTTTGGTTGCTTATCTCCTCTGACAGAGGTTTCAACTTGAGTGCTGGACTTCAGAAAGCAATCCATGGTCTTCTAAATGTATGCATCATTTTTGCTAATTTGCTTATCAGAATGTTGTGGCGTAATATATCAAAAGCTTTGCTAAATTCCAGGCAGATTATGTCAACACTTTTCAAAAAGTGGACTATATAGAAAAAACTATTAGGTCTTGAACACTGGGCTAAAAGCAACAAAATGAGATTCAATAGGGATAAAAGCCAAGTCTTCCACCTAGGAAAAGAAAACCAAATGCATCAATACAAGATGGAGTATACATGGCTCAACTGAACTGAAAAAGAAAAAGATCTTGGAGTAATTGTGGACTGCAGGCTACAAATGAGCCAACAATGTGATGCACCTGCCAAAAGAGCAAATGCTATTTTGGGATGCATTAAGAGAAGTATTACTTCTAAATCACAAGAAGTAGTAGTTCCCCTATACTCCTCACTATTCAGACCCCATCTGGAATACCGTGTTCAGTTCTGGACACCAACATTTAAGAAAGAAGCAGAAAAATTAGAAAAGGCCCAGAGGAGGACAACGAAAATGATCCAGGGGTAGGAAACACAGCCCTATTGAGTTGGGGAGCAATTGACTATTTGGCAGGGGGGTGCAGACTCACAAAAGTGCACAGCAAGAGCTCTCCTGCTCACCCATTCAGGTGTGGCAAAGAAGGGACATCAGTCTTTTCTCGTGGATAGGGGAAGAGTCATCCTTCCACTCAGCAAGCCTAGGATGGACCCCCTCCCCCCCCCCCCCTCCAATGCTCAGCCAAGGAATTGTAAAACCCTTCCCTCACTACAGAGATGCACCATAGGGCTCCCTCGTCCTTTCCCCTTCCCAGCCCCACTGCCAGTTCCCCCGGCAGGAGACACCGTAGGCAAAGAGGCGCGGTCTCGGTCGGGCGGAGGCAGAACTATTGGGCAGCTAAGCTCCGGCAGTGAAGGCAGATGGGTGGATGGAGAGGGAGGAGGAGAATCAGGAAATGCCTGGAAAGGGTCACAAAGGGTCCCGCATGGAAGAAGCTGAGCTGAGCTGCTACACAGGGAAGGGGAGAGGCAAGGAAGGAAACAGAATGAAGCAACTGGCAGTGTTGCTTGATGGACCAGAGGAGCAGGAACACAGTGAGGGGAAATGTCGCAAGAGCTCTAATGGTACATGGAGCAGAGAGGGGGTCAGCAGGTACAAGCACATCCGTTTGAAGGATGCTTGCATCTAACCTCCTTCCATATATGCCTGCCCACCCCCTAAGATCCGGGTCGGAGGTCCTTCTTCGAGGGCCCTCTTTGCAGGAGATCAGAAGAGTGGCTACCTGGAGAAGGGCCTTCTTTGTTGTGGCACCCTGGTTATGGAGCATGCTTCCCACTGATACTTTTTTCATTTCAGTGCCAGGAAGGAAGGAAGGAAGGAAGGAAGGAAGGAAGGAAGGAAGGAAGGAAGGAAGGAAACCTGCCCAGCCACCTGCCTGGTAACCAGGTGGAGTCAGCTGCATTTCCTGGGCCTTCTGTCCAGGCTGTTTCTCATCAAGGCAACCGTATTTCCAAATTCCTGTCTGCTCTGGAGGCTTTTCCATCATGGACAACTCTCTCCAGCTGGGAGTCCAGTGTGGTGGCTCTCCAGAGAGCAACCGATGGCCAACTGCTGTCTTGGGCAGGCACATGCATCACTTGTCTACGCAGAACTGAGAAGTGGCTGCTAACACTTGAAAAGTAGGGACAGGTCATTCTAGAGCTGATCTGTTCATTCTAAAAAAAACCCATAATATGGTTCCAATTCCTTTGGCATTAATCTGCCATTTTTTAAATAAATATTTTCAATAGCTTTAGAGATACATATTTAACACCATGAAATGCTTATGTAAAAATAACATGTAATTTGACCCTGAACCTACTATGAAATACGTTGCAAGGAAGCTTAAAATCCAGTGGATAACTAATTTCTGATCCTCATGTTAGCCTAAGCAGTGCAGATCAGGCCATTTTATGAAGGAGTTTGCAAAGATCCAATCCCTCAAGCCATCTGTACTGAAAAGTGTCCTGGTTAAATTAACAATGATGACAGAACTTTTTCTGTGGTGTTCAATCTCTGTAACAGTTCATTTGGTAGCATTGGGAGCTTGCTTGGAAAATGCTGAAGGTTCATTGTAGCCTCATCCACACTAACCAATTGCACTTTCTGACTTTGAGCAGAAAACCAAACACCTTGAACTTTTTAAAAAAATTTATCGTAGGTCATGCTTCTGTACCTACACTAGTGAAATGTTGCCGGTCTCCTGCCTCAGAAGACAACATAAGTGCCACCAAAAGAGAGAGAGAGAGAGAGAGGGAAAATATGAAGTGGGAAATATGGACCTATTTATGGCATAGATCTTTCTGAGGTGATAGGCATGCATCTGAATCATGCCACAAGGCTAAATGTTGTTCCACAGGAACCCAACCCCTCCATGGGCAAAACAGAGATACCAAGGGAAGACTAAGCTTGAAGACTTCACCTTAATATTCCAGTTAATTCTGCTCAGATATCTTTTCTGTAGAGGACCATATAATTGGATCACAGCCCAGAGTTAGGTTTACCAGTCTATGGTAGCCTTTCCTTACTTGGTTTCCTCCAGATGTTCCTCCTGGTAGTCCTGGGCACTGCCCATATTGACTGGGGCTGATGGGAACCAAGCTGAAGATACTGGAAGGCTGGTCAGTGTTTTAATGTATGCCTGAAGGATGCCAGGATGCCTTATCTCACTGCATGCCTGAACAGAGGTTTGCTGCAACAGATGTGCTTTGGGGTTTCAGCACCAGGCTTAGTGGCAAGCTGTTCTTCAGTGGACACTGAATGGCCCAAGCATGTTCTCTGTGTGAGCATGCTGCTTGCCCTCCACTATGGCTTCTTCTGGTATTTCCTGGATTGAAGCTTTGGCCCAGAGGCTGACCTGAAAGCCCCCAGCACGCTTCCCTTGTTGAAGCTGCACATGTCTACTTGCCACCCTGACTTCGATGGATGACTGTCCAGAATTCATACGTAAATGGATTTGGGAGTGGGGTTAGCAGAAGAGTAAGCTACAAGTATATTTTATTAATAAATCACAGCTGCTAACAGCCTCTCCCTGCAGCCACCCACTTGCTAGACTATTGTGGGAAAGAGAAATCTGGGCAATGGCAGGCTGCTTGGGGTGTTTTTTGTTTTTTTCCACTGAAAGAAGCAACATGTTTTCCTGCTCCTTCCCCTTTGCTCTTCAAAGACCTCGTGCTCTTCTATCTTGTCAGAGTAGTTGAACTATAACAGGAATAGCACCAGCCCCGGAGCGCTGGCCCAGAGCCTGGAGAAAAAGCTGCTGGAAAGGAAGTCGCCGGCTGCCGTGCCCACACTCACATACCGCACAGGCAAGCTGCTGGCCAAACTATTTGCAGTTGGCCCTTTCTCCCCAGCGCAGCCTCATTGCTAGGGGACGACTATCCCCTGGTGGCAAAACCCCATACGCACGTCTGAAAGGGAACTGGGACATGTGGAGCAATTACCAATCAAATGGCCAAGTGAAGCACAGCAAGGAGGGAAAGGGGTGAGAATACCCATCTGTGCAAGCAGAACCAAATATATATTAAATTGCTCTGGCTCACATAGTATGTTACCAGGATTTAGGGTCTTGAAGGTACTGGTAGAGACAGATCAATCTGCCAATTTTAGTTTCTCATTTTTCTTGAATTTGATTTGTCCCATTTCCACATCAGCTGAAGAATTCCTTCTAAAAAGGATCACACAAACATGTGCAAGCATTTTTGGACACATTTCTCCTAACATACCCATTCCGCATGCAGTGCTGCCTGACATATGAATTTTTGCAATATATCCTCCTGTAATGCAGTGTCCAGCATAATTTTCATCAATGCATGTTTCTGTGTGCATTTCCGTGTGTGTGCGCACATGCACATGCATGTTTGTTTATTTTGATGAGAGAACTCCACCATAACATTCAGAAAAGTCTGGATTTTGAAGAATAGTGGAACTTTGGTTTGCATTGCAATTCAAAGGTGTGAAACGCCTTAAGTCTGGCCATGATAAAATGCAAACTAAATGAATTTCTCCCCTGCCTCCTTTTCAGGAAGGACTAGAATAGTAACCGGGAAGAAGCCAGGGCTGGCAGGTTTGGCCTTGCAGCTGTTGTTGCGCTCCAGCTCCCAGCGATCATCATTATAATGTCATGTTGTCCCAACCCAGTCATGGGCTTTACCATGGTGACTTAGCATGGTTCAGAACCATGATATAAAACAATGGTCTGTCCCAGGGGTTCCCCTTACCATAATTGCATGATTGTTGTGCTATCCAGACTCAGACAACACAACCTAACATGGGGAAAGCCACAGAACAGGTGAGCCACGTGGTACGAATGGGTGGTGCTGCTTTTGCCAAGAGGCTACCCAGAAACGGGGCTGACAGCTGCCCTCATTTGAAACAGCTGTCAGAGGTGTGTCCCCTGCCCCCAGAGTTCTGCTCTAGGCAGGAGGCAGGAACCAGCAATCAGCTGGGCAGCACCGCTCCATTTTTGGACTGCAGTGTGGCTAGGCAGGTCACCGGCTCCAAGCTCCTGCTGGGAGGAAGAAAATGAGAAGGGGAAAGGAGAAAGAAAGAACTGGCACTTCAGAAAATCCTCAGCCCTGGAAGCTCTGCTCAAAGTTCTCCAGTTGTGCATTAGGAAAAGGAGGAGAGGAGGCCCTGCAAAGGTGTGTTGCATTAAGAAGGTCCCGTGCGCAATCCTTGGCATCAGAAATCAAAAGCATCCTAGCTCAAGGGAGATTCAGGAGAACTGCAGCTGCCTAGTCTGCAGAGAGCTGGGCCAGTGCAGTCCCAGTCTGGGAGGACAGTACTGGGGCTGACGTCTGATCATCTGACCTGGTCTCTGGCAGTTCCCTACACCACAGGTGTGGACAGGATCTGGGGATCAGGCTCACAGGACCGAAACCAGCAGGCAAGAAGCATGGATCTGTATGTGATACATGTGCTCTGAAGTCTTTCTGTGTGTGTGTGTGTCTTTAAAGGCCCATCTCCTTAAAGGTACCCCCATTGGTAAAAGAGGGGGTACAGACAGGAGAAAGGAGGACATTTGATTTTGGAAGTGGGTGGGGAGGCAACCTCTGGCAGAAGGATTTCAGGTGGGAGGTGAAGCAGATGAGGATAAATAGCCAGCTAAGCCAGGGAGGACCAGATGCAGCAGAGTTCATCGGGGCTCCTGCACCTTTGTTTAAGCAAGTGCCCCAGGCCGCGGGGTGCTGGGGCAGGTGGCCTCCCAGAGAGCTGAATGAAAGATTTGGCTCTCTAGCCCTGGCAGGCAGCAACCTAACGCTGTCTCAGATATATGAGCTCAGTGAGGGAAGGCTAACCTTTACTCAGATGCAGTTCCCCCAAAGCAGGAGCTGCCAAGACCTTCATTCCGTTGTCCGGCTTAATCAATTTTCTCCTCTGCCCAAGGAAAGCTCTGGCTGCTCCCATGCCAGGGAAAGCATCCCAAAAGGCAAAGAGATTGGCTACATGTAGCTGAGGGCTGACATATAGATTTCAGTGTTGCCGGGCGGTAGGGTGGGGCTGCAGAGGTCAGCATAGTTTGGGCATGTTTCCAGGAGACGAAGGCATCACCCTATTTCCACGCATCAGGGGAGATATGATGGAACCTGCCCTTCAAGGGAGCGAGGCTTATGGGGAAGCTCAAGGTTGCTGGGCAGGAACTGTGATCACAGCAGTTCACCTTCTGCCCCATTTTCCCAGCAGGCAAGTCAGAATCAGGCTGACACCTGCGACCAGGTAGCAGTGGCACCAAGTGTCCATTGTGCCTCTCCCCCAGTGCACCACCTTCTGCAACAGGACAGGTATTCTCCAGACCTACTCTGGAGGGCTGGGGTGTGCTCTCCACAGAAGATGTGGACATCAGCTTGCAAGGGGTGGCCCATGATCTAGGAAGTAAGTGTATGATAAAAAGACCGTGTTTGTTTTTCATTTGACCATGGTTTTTGGTTTCTTTGTTTTTAATTATGAATGCACTAAGTATTTTCATACTGCCTTTTTGTCAAAACCAAGCAGTCCAAGCAATAAAAAAATGCAACCATCTAAAACAACAACAAAACCACTTCAGATAGCAAATTTTCTAATTATTTTCAACCATCTGTATTAGGGAGGGGCAAAAAGAAATCACATTTGAACATCCAGGGAAATTGTCAAGGAATTTAGAAATGTTACTCCGTGTGCAGGGCATCAAGGCACACCAAACTGTAAAAAGGTAGCCAAACTCTGTGAGGGTGCATTTGTCCCTGCTTGCACCCATGTGCTCTATTCTGCAACTTCAGTCCTCATTCCCTGCGTTTTTGCAGCCTCCCTGGCTTCTTTCGCTTCTGAAAAGTTCCCAGAGAGCCCTGGCCTTTTTCCCTGGGCTTTCCAGTATTGCTGCCTATCAAAGGCCCAAAAGCGGAGTTGGGTTTTTAAGTCCTTTTAGCAAAACTAAACAAACCAGATGGCTGCTCAGAAAAGATCCATGCAAGAGTATGAACCCATCAGGTGTTATGGTCAACCAAGTTCAACGCTGATGGGGAAGAGGAGTAGGGCTTTGTGTCTTGCTCAGCAGCCAGAGAGGGAGGGAAGGTAAGAAGGCCCCTCAGTCGAAAAATAGTACTATACTGCCATCTAATGGTAGAAAAGGAGAGCCATTTTTCTGCACCTATTGGTGCTTTCCATTTCAGTGTTAAGTGTCACCACTGGTGCTACATTGGCCTTTCCTTTCACCTATAAACGGATTATAGGGGTCTCAGACTTTCTGAGGCCTTTGGGGACATTTGGCAATTTGAGAAACATTCCTGGGCAGCATCCTAAAATTGCTACCATGGAAGGGGTGGCTAGTCCCAAAGGACAAGGCAGGCAGGCAGGCAGGCAGGCAAGCTCAGAGCCACGACAAATAGAGAACCCCCTTGAACCCACAGCTGTCTGCAGCCACAGAAATCTATTTCCCTTAGGCACCCTCACACCTCCATCCCCTCTGCAGCCCACTCATTCCTGCCGTTCTTTTTCTCTCTCAATCTGGACCAGAACCCAAACTCTCTGGGCAGGTCCACACGACATGAGAAACCATGAGAAACCTCACCATTGTGGGCCTGCTGTGCCATCTTCCCAGACAGCAGCAATGGGCCTCTTCCCCTTCTCTTTTTCTCGGTGGCTGGCTGCCCAGTAGAGGAAAAGGTTGGCTTGTAGCTATGTGAGAGCTCTTAATTTCCTCCGCTTGTATCTGAGCCCCACGTGCAGCCTTGAGGAAATTTCATAGGACACCCTTGTTCCCTGTGAAGTAATTTTAGCTGCCGGTAATGCATGTGGTTTTTCAATTAGACTCGGGAGATCTGGGTGCCTTGGCAGATCACAGGAAGGTGTCCAGGGGAGCACTGGCGCTTTCAGACATCACAATGCTGGTCCGTGGATCAGCAGATGTGAGGCAAGCCATTGGTAAAATAAGGGCAAGGACGATATTGGTGTTCCTTACAAGGCTGTTGTGAAGATGAGTGTGGCAATGAACAAGGCGACTTTACCCAATTCACGGCCCTTCAGAGATGATGGACTGCAACTCCCGTCTTTGCCAGCCTGCAAACTCTGATGTCACTAGGACATCATCTGAAGTCACTAGAAAAGTTCACCAGCAAACTTCCCATAAATAGTCTGTTCACCCTGGAGTAAGATCAGCAAAGACACAACAAGGAGGAAGGGAAGTGGGAGGAGAGGCGTGAAGAGTGGTACTTTTAGGGCCCCAGGAGGAGGTACTGCTAGAATCTTGGTGCCTGCAGAACTGGCACTTTGGAATGATGGGCTCTCTTTCCCCCTGGGATTAAAATGACACAGCCCAGAACTTCTTACGTGCTCAGCCTCAGCTGTCAAAGATGATACAGAAACCTGTAACGTAAGACAGGATCCTTGCGGGGTGGGGGGCACGTGGCTTCCACTGAATGCAGAATCCCTGCACAGGGATGTTTGGAGTTTGACTCATGTATTCCATCTGTGTTTCATGCATTGTCAGGCAATCTTAGTCACATTGTCCACTCAGATTTATTTTTTAAGCAAAGTTCCATTCTAATGTGTAAGTGCTCGGAATGGCGAGGGGGGGATCCATCCAGGGGTGGGACTCTGTTGGATCCCCCGAGTTCGGCTCCGGATCCTGGTCTGCTTTGCAGCAGCCTGGCATCCAAGTTCCTGGCGAATGCACCCCGTGCTCACCAGGAATCGACCCCCATGCACCGTGCAAGCAGTACCCCCCCTTGTGCACCAGAGGCAGCAGCTGTCGCTTTTTGGGCTGCTGCAGCGGGAGCAGGAGGAGGTTGCTGGCACTGGAGTGGTGGCAAATTTAGATGTGGGGTGGGGTCCCTTCATGAGGGTCAGAACCACGCCCCAAAGCCACGCCCATCACAGCCAGGCCCCATCACAGCCACGCCCATCACAGCCACGCCTGTTTCCAAGATGACGTGGCCTATGATTATGCAGTACGAATGAGCTTTGTCACTTGGGTTGAATTTCTGTCGAGTAATGATTGCAAGAGCGGGTATCTCTTTTGGAAGTGAAATGATGGCAATTTCTGGAAGTTATTTTTTATTATCTTATTTATTATGAATGAATGATTTTTTATTACATTCATACCCTGCTCTCCAGTCCCAAAGCTCCCAGAGTGGCTGAATAATACTTAATAAAGCAGTTTCTGCCCAAGGGCTTACTGTCTAAAAACATGACATACAGAGGCTGATATGCAGCCTGTCATTACATGACGTACAGACATGGCATATAGAGGTCCACCATGAGGGAAAGTGCCACAGGAAACACATGTGCCTGCCTGGCAGGCCTCTCCAGATAGGCAGTTCCAGTCCCAGGAACTGTTGGAAACTGTCGAAAAAGCCCTGCTCTTAACCCATTAAATTCAGGGCCCCAACACAGTGGCAGCTGCTGGCCATGAAGCAGCAAAATTAAGTCTCTTGAGAGGTGGTAGGGAGAGACAGTGGCCCCGGCTTCGCAGATCCAGCGACCCCCTGAAGTCCCTCTCCTCTATACTCCGGTTGCCTGGAACAGCGAGTGTTTGTGGGCTTCCTTCTGGCTTTGGAAGACTGGGCTGACCACCAGAGGAAGCCCATGAATGCTGAATTCATCCTGACTCTTTTAAGACTAATTCACATTAGCTCCAGTGCATATCAGCGCTCATGCACACTTGTGCTAATGTGTATATGGATTCAGGTGAATGTGGGCCAATTTTCCCCTGCTCCCAGGGAAAACCGAGTCCACAAGCCTTTCCCATAAAGCTCTCAACGGCCCATTCTTGCTCATGGAAGTGCAGGGCTTTTAGCCTAGAGGCTTTCAGCCAGGAATGAGGAGCTGAATGACAACATACAGTCTCCCAGGTGTTCCAGGAAGCATTTGCGGCCAAAAGCCTCTCTGAGATACTGTGTGGGGCTTTTTAAGCAACAGCAACAAAGGAGAAAGTTCAAAAGAAGACCCATCACTCACTTCATGCACTTAAAATAGAGCCCCTGTTGCTTAAAATAGAGCCCGTTTGTATCCTCAAATAGAAGTTGCTCTGAAATTCTCCCCTTCCCCCACTTTTTTTGCTGTGATCTCCACATCACCTCTTCCCCACTCCCCAAAACTGCAGAAAATGACAGACTTGGAAATTTAGCACAACTCTACTGAATAGATTGTTTGAAGTAGTTTTTTGTAAGCTAAGAGCAACGCCCCAGCCTCCTACTTCTGCAATCCTGGCATTTGAACACCTGATATGAAGCCATCTTGCAAGTTCTAGCAAAAGCAATGCAGGCTGAAGGACGAGGCCTCGGGATAGGTTCAGTGCTCTTCATCTCTACTGTATGGACACCATCCAGCTACTCCACAAGAAAATTACCCCTCTTTCCTACCACACTCCCCAGTCCAAACTGCTGTTGCTGAGCCTGGACTGCAGTAGTGGGAAGTTCAACATTTGCTGAGATAAAAATTGGTGAGAAATTAGATGTATGAGAAACAATGTGGCCATGTGCCATTTTAGAGGTGACACTTCTTTCTCAGTAGGGCTCTGCATGCAAGCAAAACTTGAGTTTGTTGATATTCTCCAAATTCCACCACAAAGTTCATACTGTCACATGTCTGTATCTGATGGATCTGTCTGTATCTTTCATTTTTTTCCCTTTTTGCATGAAAAACTGCATTTTGCATGCATATTTCTTCAAATGTGTTCATCAGTTGTGCACAGCTTCAAAATATATGCATTTTTCTCCAGTTGATTAAAGTGCATTTGTGCCTATTCGTCAACTGTACACATGCTGTCAAATACATTTTTTTGTCCATGAATCACACTGCAAACTCAGAAAAAGTGTGGATTAGGACTGTGTTTGAGTTTGGGTTCAGTCCAGGAGGTGAGAACTGGAAAAATCCTGAACAAAAACAAACTGGAACAAATTTCTCATATATCCCCAGATGAAAGTGAGCTCTGTTGGATGAGTTATCTGATTCAAGTCCAGTTTAAAGATGAAGAACTATCAGAAGTAACAGCTGGGCCTTGAAGCTGTCCTTCAACAGCACCTAAATAGCATACTAAGCCAGAGACATTGGCCACCTGGTTACAGTTGGCTACGCTATGGTGAGATTTACTGGAAAGACTTTATATTATCTTTATATATCTCTTTATATCACCACCACCACCATGTATTTGCATCTACAGATGAAAATTAGCAAGTACAAATTTTATGAAAATTCATATCCTTTGTCCCCTTGTTTTTGGTGATATACTTTCTCATTTTTGGCAATGCATAGGTGACCGAGCTAATGAGAACTCCCTCTGAAAACTATTCTGACTAGGATTACTTCACTTTCTTCTGAACTTTCCAGGTTTTGTCCAGCAGAAACTGTCATATACATTTCAACTTTCTCTTCTAGCCAGCCAGCCAAGTATTTTTATGTTATGCTTTGCAGTGTGAAAATATTCAGTATGATAGCACCAAGGGTCAGGAGTGAACATAGCCAGCATAATGATTTCTCTGTGCAAAAAGTAGAGAGTCTTTATTCCTTCACTCCTTTAAAGTTTGAGATATAATTCCAGCAATCCAGACACCAAGCTGGGCATTTCAAGCAATGGTATATTTCATATAATTGATTCTGTTTAAAATCTTATCATTTATAAAGCCATACAAGGAACTGCAATGAGTCAAGATAGCTGTACAAAGGGAAATGGAAGCTTGGGTGTGCATGGGGGTGCATGGTTTGTTCTCACATGAACCATGAGTGACAGAGAGCTGTCAAACATGTGACGAACATTATGGGCACAAAGATACAAAATATAAAGAATTCCGTCTATATAAATACATATAAAGGGGTTAATTCTGGGGTTTTCCTCCTCTCTTCCTCCTCTTCATATATGCACAAGTGTGCATTCAATGCGTGAGTATTTAAGAACAAATTTGGAGGGATGCAAGAAGGAAAAGCAAAAGGTGGCTTCCAACAGTCATTAATACTTACAGTCTGTAACAAGAATGGCATTCACAAAACAGCAAATAAAAGGTTAACAGTTTGCAGTGTTAAAGTCTGTGTCTGCACTGTTTATATTGGCAAAATTGGTAGCAATCCTAATTATAATTTCTAGAGAGCAAATCCCATTGAGATCAATGGGATGCACTTCTTAGTTAAGTATAGTTAGTTAGCTTCAGGCATCTGAGTGGATTTTGAAAGTGGCTTCCTTCAAAGCAGTCCTAGCGATCTCCAGTGGAACCTGCTTCAGAAGACAAGCAGGTTCCACTGGAGTTTTCTGCTGCTTTTGTGAGAAGCAAGCATCTCATTCATCACTACTTGGAAGTAGCCACAGTTTTCATGGCACTTGCTTCCAAGGGGTTTGTGGAAGAGTGGAATACAAGCCTTTCTTCTGTGGAGCACAAGATTCCTGTGTCATTCCAGGGATCTGAAGACATCATCCTATACTTTCATGGCCACTGTGCAATGCTGTAAAATGCTTATACACACTGCTTTTTTCAACCTCAAAAGATTTTTCAGATCCATTGAATAGTATTGTGCAGTGACTGATATGGATGATGTCAGGTTACCGGAATATTGTTGGGTGGCAGGGTCTCTGTGTGCCCCTGGATTGCTGTTACTTAATTCTGCATAAGGGGGTGATGTCCAATGTCCGTGTTGGGGAACAGTTTAAAATGTTTCCCAAACTCAACAAAGAATGGAGTCACAGCTTTTTAAATAGATGGAAGTTTTACAATAGAAGGATATTCTAGGTTACATTGACTTGTAATGACAAAAAAATCCAAATGATCTTTGGAAAGCGATTACTCACAGAAAATGTAAACTCATTCAGTGATGGTTCCTTAATTTTTAACTGATCAACTCAGGTCCATTATCTCCCTTGCAAAATTACATGAACTGTTTGCTTTAACATTTTTTAAAAGGCTTATCTTGTGAAAATATGTACTGAAAGGGAACAAGTGAATTACCTTGAGATGTTTCCTCTGGATGTACTTGCAACATTGAAACAAAGAACTATGAGCAAACTAGAACATAACCGCAAACAAATTGGCTAAAGACTTTTTTCTGCCATGAATACTTTCAGTATCTTCCACCAGAGAAGTGTAATGACAAGAATGGCCCATTTGTAGTTCTCCAGATACTTGACCTACAACTTCCACAATCGCTCACAATTGACTGTGCTGGCTGGGGCTGATAGGAGTTGCAAGCCCAGACATCTGGGGAGTCATTACTCATGCTCAGCCTGAACATACCGCTAAGGCTTAGCACTAAGGTGGAAAAGGCCGGTTTCTGAAATTCTGGCCGGTTTCTGAAATTCTATTAACCAGCAAGCTCACCCATGGTAATAGAACACCCCGTCCCAAGTCAGAGAAAATAACCATGTTCTCAGCTGCTTAAATGAACACAGAATCGCAGAGCTGAGAGGTCCTTCTTGGCAACTTACTGCAGTCCCTTGCTTGAGGCAGGGAATCTGGAGCTCAACATCTCCAGCAGACGGCTGTCCAGCCTTCCAGTGTGGGACAGTTCACCACCACTATAGTTAATGATACTTGAGTTGCCTGCAATATGTAACTTCCCAAAGGGTTGGATGCTGGGACTATAATTTGAAAACAAGCACCTCATCCAATGTACAAAATGTGGCACAGTCATGGCTATTAACCAGGGGATGCTCTTTCCCTCAGGGCTAGAAGCGTTAGAAGCACCTGAACAAGGGTTAACATTTCAGTCTGCTTTTTGTGTCTTCTGTATTCCAGAGCTGCACCACCATGAAGCAAGTGCAATATTTGCACTGGAATTCAGCAAGGTATTATTAATGTGATTTTATTCACCAGCTTACCATTTTGCCACATATTTCTGAAATACACCCAAGCCCCAAATCCCCTAGAATCAAGTTTATACAAGTTGATCTTAAATGATAGTAGATAGTAGATCAACTTAATAGACAAGTCACTGGATGCCAGAAGAAAATGAGGGCCATCTCTATATAATGAACCTGTTCCCATTTCATGTTCCCCACTACCCAGTGCAGCTGGGGACAAGTTGTTGAGCTGGTTGGCACACTGGTCTAGCATGACAGTGAAAATGTCCTTATGACCCTGGCCAATATCCGTATTAGACAAAAAACAAGTTAACTGCCATGTTTGCTAATACCCCATGTAGGGTATCGGTGTACCCAGCTGCCATGATGCAGGCAGACATTTGGTTAATTCTCACTTCTGTATTGAGCTGTTTGTCCAATGACATTTGCAGCTGCAAATAATTTTAAAAATGGCTGATACACGCAAGCAGGGAAAGGACTCTCCTGGATCTAGTGCCATTGACTTTGGGTTTCTCTCGAAGTTGTTGGGAAGGAAAATGAATGAGCAGTAGAAAATGGTTACTTATTTGAAGTGGCATTCAGAATAAGTAAATGCAGTAGCTTTAGGGGACAATTTGGTGATCGGGGGAACTTTTATAAGAATGAAGGTCAAGGCCTAGAGAACTAGGATATGAGGATATCTGGATGGCTTTGCTCCTATTCACTATTTCACTGCTCAGTGACTCAAGATCATGCTACTTTAAAAGTTGGTAACATCACCCGGCTGTTGAAAGGGGGTTGGGGCTTCATAAATTGGCTTCAGAAAAAAACAAACAAACATTAAGTCACTTGCACATCAAATTTAAAATAAAAACAAACAACAAACAAACAAACAAAAACCCCAAAGCCTTAGAAGAAAGAAAAGAAAGTAAGCACATACAATAAATGTACAACCAACAGAAGAGGAAAGTGCATTTTAAACAGTATCTTTGGCAAGATTATGCAGTTCTTTGTGCATGGAGGAGGGTGTTTTGTGCATGTGTATAAAATATAACACCTTCTATTGAAATAGTAGAATTGTTATTACATAGCATACATGGGAAAAATTACATTAAACATCAGTCCCAGGCATTGGAAATGAGGTGATGTGTTTCGAATAAAAGAATATTTTCTTTTGCTTTTAAAAAGAAAGATAACCAACAAAGGGCATACGTTCATTTGATGATTATAGCAGCTCCTCCAGCACTTATGGTTCAACAGAAGACAAACTAAATGAGTCCAGAGCAGGGGCTCTTTTGCCTGTGTCATAAAAAGCCTCCCCAAGCCATATCCTTTTATGGCTGAGGCCAAAGGCAGAGGGGACCTTAAAAAATGATTCACCAAGCCAGTCACTCACGCACATCCTGGATCAATGGTTAGGCAGCCCAACACAGAAGGAACATGGCTTAGCTCATCAGCCCCCCAGGCAGGGGTGACAAGGAAGGTGGAAGGCAAAGCAGTTTGTTATCCCCAAACTTGTGACAACAGTTTGAAAACGGGCTGCTTTTTTCAGCTCTTGCATATCCAAGGAAGGTTGTTACCTATCATGGATGGGTTGACAGTCCATAAAAATGGACTGAGTGGCAATTCTGGTCATCCCTGCTGTGAGACCCTCAACTCGACCGGAAAGGCACACTGCCAGTTCAGCAAGGCGAGGTACAGTGACTCCATCAAGATATATACAGGAATTCTTGGGGTGGGTGGCAAGCTCAGTGGGCTGGAGCGCGAATCGCCCCAGCAGCCACCTGCCGCACATTCATTTTGAGAACCCTCGGCCTCGGACCATGCTGGAGGAGCTGGAGGTCTTATCGACACACAATCGGGGCAACAATACCAACCCTACTTCTAAAACGCAGCCTTTTGTCTTGAATGCAAGCTGGAAAAGCAACAGGTAAGAATGTGTAGTGATTAGCTTTGCCCTTTTTTTAAAGCCATAATTAGTAGGTATGTTCTAACAGGGAAGGATCTTAAACTTTCCATCTTCAGTGAGTGAGTTAGTATAAGCAGCAGTGAGCAGGTAATGGCTGGAAGCAGCTATTTCTGCCGACATGCATGAGCCTGCTATGATGATCCGTATTTGTATGTGACTGCTGGGTGCCCTGTATCAAGGTTACACCTTTTTTTCTTTTTTTGGAATGGCAAAACAAAAATGAACCATTACCTTCCAGTGCCACTTTTTGTGGCAAGACAGCGAATGTTGAAAGGGAAAGGAGAAATTGCAAATTTCTGAAAGCGGTGAAAAGAATGAAGTCTGAAAAATAGAGACTTTCAAAAAATATATATATTTATAATATTTATATATCTATAGACACAGTGTTTCTCTAATTGGTTAATGGCAGGGTGAGACAGTTGCAGGCGTGGGAGGGGGGTCATCTTGCTCGAATTTTGCAGAAGGAGGGAAATATTGTAACCAACATAAAAAATAAGCTGCCACAGTCTCCAGCATCCCATCTGGGTGTGGAGCCTGGGTGATGGCATGAAAAAACTGGTGCTCCCACTCCATCCAAGTATTTGCTTCAGCAACAAGCTCTTGGATGCAAGACACATGCTTTACACATCTCAAGAAATGAGTCTCTCCACATACTTTCACACATCCACACGCCGCTAACCCTCACATCACTCAGCAATGAAATACAAATTCATACATGCTCAATTTCTTGGGCAGATTACTCAAAATGAGGCGGCGGGGGTGAGAAATGCCAAACTGTTGCATTTCCCCATGGTACAGTATCAAAAGACATGGCTTCTGGGGGCTTGGGAGGACCGGCATCACTTTCTGAAACCTTGCCATGTCAATAATGCTAACCAAATACGCACTTTGCACTAAGTTATACATACAAGAGACTACAACATGGGTGGGGGAGAGGGAAAATGGGGGGAACTGCAGATACTGGAGAAAATAAAAGATAGATAAAAGCAGTATGTCAAAAAATAAATACTTTTTGTGTAAATTTCACTTTTTAAATTTTTTTGATTAGCTTACATTATTTTGTCATTATATTTCATACATACATACATACATACATATATTATATCAAGGCAATGTGAGAGGTACACTCTCTAGGGGAATTTAGGTGGCTGCATGACTTGGAGTTGATATTTTGGACTGTACGCTGCAAGACTTCAAACTGAAGTGTCTCATCAACTCACGGTCTATCCCTAAATGTCTTGTTTCCGCACTATTTCAGGTTCTGCTTTATCAAAACCAAGGTGGTATTTTAGAGGCGACAGCTTTTCATCAATGGTTTTTCATTGAGGCCCTTGAACCCTGTTGGAGGATAGCAGCCCAACCCACCCAAAGAAGTTGGAACAACTATTCAGTGTTATTGAGAAGATGGGCTGAACTTACAGCCCACTTCGTAGAATCATAGAAGAGTAGAGCTGGAAGGGGCCATGAAGGCCACTGGGTCCAACCCCTTGCTGCTGCAGGACACCACGTTACACCATCCCACTCAGATGGATGGTCTTTATCATTGACTCGCACTGTGGCTGTCCATGTCCGCCTCTTCTGACACCTTTGGCCAGCTCCCTTTGGGCCGCTGACATGGCAAGGCAACCATGACTTGCTTTCAGCAGGGCTTTGGCCCTAGCTTTAAACAGAGATGGAAGAACTCACAATAAAGACATGGGATCTGACACATGGGATCATTGTTTCATCCACTCACCACAAGAGTTTGTATCTGGGACTTGCCAATCACAGATCTCAGAGAGGATGGAGAGAAACTCCCTACGATGCTATAGGAAGTCTGTGTGATAGACCTCTCCCCAACCCAAGAGACCTCTCTTGACCACTCACCCTCTCCTCGACAAAGGTGCCCAGAGTCAATGGGCAGGGCTTGGGTGGCCCCCACTAGGAATGCCAGAAGTCATGCTTGTGGAAGGACTGGTGATGTTAAATAGGAAAATACATAGTTCCTTGGTGGCTACACTGTGGAGATGGGTAAGATGTTGCTCTGAACAACCTATTTGCAAGCTAGTGGGGCTGCCTCTCTTTCCAGACCCAATGCCAGT
Source organism: Varanus komodoensis (assembly GCF_004798865.1). Lineage (NCBI taxonomy): Eukaryota > Metazoa > Chordata > Lepidosauria > Squamata > Varanidae > Varanus > Varanus komodoensis. The sequence continues at coordinate 4,396,038 of NW_025335798.1, read as the reverse complement.
CAAAGACCATGCTGCCAACTGTTGGCTAGCAAGTCACTGCAAGATCTGATGCTCCATACCCTGGGAAGCTGAAGCAAAGCTGAATGAGGCAAAATTATAAGCTCATTTTGCTACATCCCCCACGCTGAACCTCCAGTAGACGGTTCACACAGAGCCACTGGTGTTTGTAACAACTATGGCCTCCCTTAAGCCAGAACTTACCCCAAGCTGGCTCTTTTTAAAGATTATCCCTAGTATCTTCAAAACAGAATCCCCCCCACCCCCATGACTGGATCATTCATCTTATCTTAAGCTACGAGTCATTTCCATGCAACATACAAAACCACGTGCATGCCTCCCAAACGAGTAGGGAGAAACCTGGGCAGGGTTGTTTTAATCTTACACATAAAAGAAATGGCATTCCCAAGTTGCTGGTATTAAAAATGAAATAGGGACAGGGGCTGTGGGCCAGTTTTTCTCTTCAAAGGATCTAACATGACCCTCATTGCATAGAGACCAGAAGATATTCCTGCTTTGTCTAGCATGCTCCTAAAATTAGCTAGGAAGAAACTCCCTGCTCCATAACTTGTATGTACAAATGTATTTGTGCACATGCGCGTGCGTGCGTGCGTGCGTGTGTGTGACTACCGGTTAAAATCAGAACTTCCCACTTCCATGATGAATCTTACACTACTTGTGGCTGCTCAAGATGCTTTCCTCTAGTTGGAGTGATATGACCTTGGAGAAGGAGGAAAATGCAGGTGTCCACAGGTAAAAATTCTGGAAAAAACCACTCAGCATTCACCAGAGGCATGACCCTAACACTGCAGATTTCCACAGATACACATTAAAATATGTGCATACCACACACATGCGCGCGCACACACACACACCTTTGTACATTCAGCAGTTGAAGAGTTGGGAGCAAGAACTTTCAGAAATGGGTCCAATGATTGCTTGTTTGGCATGTCTCTTAATGTGATTCCTGCAGTTCACATAATTCATGATTTGTTTTTGTTTGTTTTTTGCCTTATTTTCTAAACAAGCAACTACAATATAGTCCTACCCCACAAAGGTTAATAAAATCCGTGCTTTGGCCTGAGGGGGCTGAATTCTCTGATTTCATGCTGATCCAAAAGCCAAGATTGTCTCTACCTCCTGAATTTGGCATTTCCTTGGTTTCTGCTATGTACGTACATTTGTTGGTTTGGGCCCTCCAACAATTCAGACCGGTTTGTTTTCTCTCTCTCATTCTCTCTCTCTCTCCCCCCATTGGTCCACTTCCCTCTTTCACAACGCACTTCCTCGCACTCATTCTCGGAACAACTCCAAGTCCTTCTTCAAAATTCAAGGGCAAGAAGCCCCCTGCAGGGGGAAGGCAGCAGTTCATCTCTTCTGAGAGGAGCCAAGCATGACCCTGGAAACAAAGTTGACAATGGCAGCCGCTGGCTGATCAGGGTCCAATTCTGCAAAGAGGTGGCAGACATTGTCTGTTGTGCTGCCTTGCTTCCTGGCCACAAAGCCAAAGAGTCTGCAGGGATGACAAAGAAATGCAGGGAGAGAGAAATCACACGTGAGAGATGAAACGCACGGCAAGCCCACAGCTGTTTGTGCAGTATGGACTGCTACCAAACTTAACCCTCTTGGTATCATGCCCTTATTTCAGATAAGCTAGCTACATACCCAATCTGATCCCAGAGGTATTTGAAACGTAAGAGCATAAAACATACGTACAAGATGTACATGGACTGGGAGAGATGTTTAAAATATTGGGAGTAGAGACAAGGATCCACCATACTGAAATGCCATTCCCTCAATAAGGATTAATTGATTTTTTTTAATTTTAAGAACTTTAGAACTTAGAATTTAGAAATGTAGAACTTTTAAGGAAAGTTATAAACACAAGATGGTAAAGGAACAAACTATGACCCTGCTCCTGTCATTTCTAATCAGAGAGGGAAAAATTCGGACAGGTGGAGATTCTAATAAAAACATGCTTGCTCTACACAGTACCTAAAATTAGTGGGGCCCATAAGCCTGCACAGCCTGCTGCAAAGGGACTAAGCTAGTAGCAAAGGCAGCAAAAGAAAGACGAAGCATGACATGAGAGAGAAAGGGACCCATATGCTGGTGTGTATTTTCCAAATCCATCGATGCTCTCAGACTTTCTTTTCTTGCCCACAAATCCCATTAAAAGTTTGGTTATAAAGAAACCTCAACAGCACCTTGCACTTAACTGATAGGCTTGCCTTAAACATCCCTACACTTGAGCTACATCCTCGAAGACTGTAGTTTCACTTGCTTACCTGTGTAGTGGGTTCTATCCTGCTTTGTTAAAATACATGCACGAATACCTTGTTACAATAAATTTATGAATGCATGATCTGAAGCAGTGAAAGATAACACACTGTGGTGATAATAACTGTCTGTCCTTTAACTATGGCAGGAGGTGTAAAGTAACCATGAAGGCGATGTGGCTAAGAATGGGCATTGCCATTCATTCAGGAATACAGTGGGCATGTCCAGAATAATTTTAAAAATGCGAGAGACCACCACACTTCTCTAACCACACCATCTGATTCATTCATCCAGGGGTCCCTGAGGGGAATGATGAGAAAACTCAACCCAGTGCAGCATAAAAGCCAAGGTCCTTCTTAAGCTAAGCAGTTCTTGGCCCTTGGGTTTTTTAGTCCCATGTTTCCTGCCTGCTTTCATAGTTAGGTCATAAGTGGACTGTAATGCAGCCAGTTCTGACTAGCTCTTCATCTGAACGCAACTCCCCTTAGCCCTGCCTTTCTCTCAGCCACTTGTACTCAGGAGCAACTAGTTCAAATGGAACAATTAAAGATGTCTGGAAGGTTTGGAAAATCTAGATGACTATGAGAAGGGCCTCTGTCCTGCACTGACACTGTGGTGTTTCCACACTGACACCAGTAAATTGGGACTTACTTTGCTGATCCCCCGCTCTCCGACTTAGTCCACCTGAGCAAAAAAGCACAACCTTTGGTTAGTGGGCACAGGAACGGCAACAACTGAACAAACCACATTCATTACATTCCTCATCTGCCCAAGCACTACTGTTTTCTAATGGCTATGTTTCTACAGTGAAGTATTAGGGAACGAGTCTTGGAAGTAATGCCTTAATTTTCTGTGACTAAATACTTGACCCCTTTCCTCTCACTAAAAATAAGCACAGCAACTACATGCAGGAAAGGGGGTGAGCCCTCTCTATCCAGAATATCCTTCCAGAATATTATGATAATTCACTTATTAACCCTTCTGAGAAATCATCTGCTCCTTAGAAAGCATTAACAGTTATTGAGTCTTTCAGGTGTTGCAAAAATTATTCAAAGTATCAAGCCCAGGATGTTGCTACAGGGTCTCAGCTGACCACCAAACAGCATTCATAAAGAACAATGGACAACAGCAATTTTCTGCAACCCATTGTAAGTCACAGGCTCTCAACCACATGATGAAAAGATCTGTGTCAGCAAATGCCAGTAACTCAGGGGAGTTTGTATCTGAAACCAAGCTTGTGTTATTGTGCAAGGCAAGGCAAGGCAAACTCAACAGAGTTCTAATTGTCAAGTTGGCTCCCCACTGTTTATGTGGTTCCTTATGCCTGAGGAAAAAATGCCTGAAGAGTCTGCAAATGCCATCCATTGATGACCATGTGTTGTCTTTTTGCTTGGACATATTCTTGGAATGATAGGTTTGAGGTTTGGAAATAAAGGAAATCTGACAGTAGCATGACAGAGGAACAGAGGCTTAATTACCAGGGCTTCTTATTTTCACATGGAAACTGAAATCTGCAATAATGTTAGGCTTTCTCAGAATGAAGGATTCTGAGAAACGAGCATTGGCCAACTTCCCATTGTTCTACTGCATACATTCTTATCACTCCATTCCAGCCAATTGTTTATGCCAGTTCTAACAATGAAATGTAGCTACAGGTTGCAGCTCATTCAGGAAGAAGATTCCTTATGTTTCCATGTAGTCTTTAGAAACGGTATAAATGTGAAGTTTCTTCATGGATACAAACCTGTTCTATGGCCAACCTTTTCTTCACATTCTACACCAGAGACCTTCCCACTCCTTCCAAGTAACACTACAGAGACGGCCGGTGGGTCCCTCATTGTGAAATATTCTCCACAAGCTAGCTTAACTCTGCTAACTTTTAGGAACTTGAAATTTTTTTACCCTCTTCATGTTTATATTGTTATCGGTGCTGCTTTTACTGTTTAGTTTGCTAAAACTGCTCAGCTGTAAAATTTTATTGCTTATTGTTAGCTACCTTGAAAGTTTTTATTGAAAGGTGGGATTAAAACTCTTAAAAAGTATGTGATAGCAACCATGAAGACAATAGTTTCCTAGACCTGATGTGTGTAGACATGAATACAGTACACACATATATGCACATATTCATACATCTAGCTTCATGCTTTGGGTTTCAATAAACAGCGCCACTTACTTTCTTTCCTGCGGGTCCACGTCACAGAAAGTGACAGTGGTAATGGGATAATGTCGTCTGAAAAAGAGTCTGAAACAGAAACATGGACAAGGGTAAGTAAGGGTAAGGGAGAGTAAGTACCCGGAGGAGGGCTTTCTCTGCGGTGGCGCCCAACCTATGGAATTCACTCCCCAAAGAGGTCCGCCTGGCACCGTCGTTACTGGTTTTTCGGCGCCAGGTAAAGACCTTTTTATTTAAACATCATTTCAATTGTTAAAACATATGATCTGGCCTGGGCAACTTCTTCTTCCTTCTCTTTCTCCTCCTATATTTTTATCTTATACTGATAATTTTAATTTTGTACTTGTAAATCAATGTATTTTTTTGTATTGTTATATTTAATGGTAATTTATTATGTACTATTGTATTTCAATGTATTTTATCATGTTGTAAGCCGCCCCGAGGTTTCGGCAAGGGGCGGCATAGAAATGTTATAATAATAATAATAATAATAATAATAATAATAATAATAATAAGTGCCATGGCCACCTGAAATAATAGTGGATGAATGATGGTAAGTCCATCTAGACTGATGAATTATCAACCCCAGGGTAGATCAGGTGACAGTATTATGGTGAAATCATGCTTTTTATGGCCCCTGCATCAGTTGTATTCAAGAATGATGGAACAATGATCAGTAGATTTATTCAGTGCAAAATACCCTGCACATGTTTGATGCTTGGCAAAATGAGATCCTGTGGTAATACAGAAAACCAAAATGGGTTATAATGAGGAGCTCAACCTTTAAGGCAGGGAGAAACCTGGGGAAGTTTGAAATAGCAAAAGTGATGGCACAGAAAAGGACGGAACTCTCCTCTTCCTAACCCACAGATTCCAGACCATACGTTGCTCTTACTTCCTCTGGTTGTCTGTCAAGGTGATTCCTTGCGTTGAGACTTTGAAGTGGACAATAGTAGCAGCGAGTGGGGTGTCGGAGGCCAGTGTCTCAGTGATCGCTTTGGCAATGGCCTGTGGCCCTGTTAATGACTCCATCTCCACCGAGTTAATGAAGAGAACATTACAGGCTAGGAAGAAAAACAGCACACGCGTCGGTGGGATGGCACAATGCAGGAGAAGCTAAAATACGCATGACCCTGCTGTTGCTTGCATTGCGAGGAAAACAAGGTGCATGCGTCTCAACAGTTCTACTCATACAGATCTGTCCCAGCAACTGCAGTTTACCGTAGTGATGGATGGAGCGCTTTGCTTTGTATTCTGTAGTGTTCAGATTTCTTTCAATCGCAAGTTTATTTCATTCCCATTTCTGCATCAGTTTTTGTATGCATTTTGAGGAGTCTGCACAAAAATCTGCAGGCATGGTCGCGCACGCACGTGTACTTCAGTGCGTTTTGCAATGAAAATTATCCAGCTGGTTCAAAATAGGTGAGCAAGATGGCTAAGGGGGAGCAGGCAATATGATCATATTACACCTGGTTTCTGTGATCATTGCTGGCTCCCAAACCATTTCTGGGCCTGATTCATTAGCCTGTAAAGCCCGAAATTGCTTGGGGCCAAGTTAACGGTAGAATCATCTCCTCCCATGAAAACCTGCCCAGTCCCTAAGCTCATCTTCAGAAGCCCTACTCTGGGTGCACCTGCCGCATGAGCTAAGTGGGCGAGTGCCTTATCATGGCGGAATGGGCTTGCCAGGTGTTTGCTCTGTGACACCAGGTGGAGACCCTTCTCATTTCACTGTCCTTTGTATTTTTTCCCACTTGTTTTGACATGGGTGTGGGCAGGTGCAGTGCAGGCTCCTGTTTCTTGAGGGCCTTTGGTCAAGACTCCCTCAATGGACACCAAGAGGTATTGCTGGGCTCTTCAAAGATTCAGATCTCAAGAGCATAGGATACAAATCTATATAAAATATTAATATGCTAATTTAATCTATACGTTAGCATTTAGAAAGAATGACTAGGATTTATTTAAATTTCACTTTGCAAACACCCTGGACAGACAGAAAGATGAACAAGCAGTCCTAGAAGAAGACAAGGAGAGAAGACGATCGTGTTAGGGAAAGACAGAGGCAAAGCATGAAAGGGAAGACCAGATACAAGGGCTGAATCCATAAAGGAAACTAATGGAAGGCTACCATTTCTGTAATTAGAGTGTTCATTTTTAATATTATTTTCCTTAGTATGCGTAGGTGTTTGAGCACCTTATCCTTATGGCCACATTTTGTATGCATTCTTATTAGAGAATACCATTGCAAAATTCAGAGAAGTGTGAATTATGAAGCATATCTGAGTTTCATTTTGTGTACTGAGTACAAAATTGGAACTGAAAAAAACTTTTCCTGCCCTTCATCTACAGATTTGTGTGTGGCTTAGAAAGTTCCAGACTTTTTCAAGTTGAAGAGAAAAACTGTTTCTACTGTTATCACTCACCTGCTCCTTGTTTGAGCAGGTCTGTTGCTGAGTTGCTTGATGAAGTGGTCTCTTTTGCTTCCTCCATGGGATCTTAAGAGGAGAGAGAGGGAGGGAGGGAGGCTGTTCACTCTTGCTAAGAGCTCTTCTAGGTGCATTTGCTGTGGTCCTTTTAACACACACACACACACACCTCTACTGCTCTGCCATACTCACAATAAAAGGGCTAAAAGGGTATACACATGTATCCCCCTAAAAACCTTTCCAATATGTATTTTATGTATAGACAGATGTTTGTTCTCCCAGACTATTTCTGAAAATGGAACTTGCAGATGGTAGCTATTACATGTTAATTAATAGACTATTTTGAATTTGTGCTATAGGAACAAAAGGACAGTGCCTTGTACTTCTGCATGACTCCCAGGGGATGGACAGACACACACATATACACACAGCTGCTCTGTACTAAAACAAGCCAAAACAAAGAACAAAAATAACACCCTGATCTCATGCTACCTTATATCCAGCTTTCAAGTAAAGTAGTTGGCAGCAAAACTCATTCTGTTTATGGGAGAATCTTACTGCTCCTTAGCCCTTATTCTTCTCCTTCTTTGGTGGAAGTTAACATTCTGGAAATCTCCTGATTTGAAGCTCATGTCCCAATTGGAGGCCATCAGAACAACAGCCTTCAATGTGATGACCCAATTTCTATGGCATTCTCTGCCTCTGGAGGTCAGGCTGGAACCAATATTGTTTTGAATTCGATGCCAGCTGAAGACACCCATGTTCTCAAAAGCCACAATTTGAATGTGACCTTGTCATTAATATATGGGTGTTTTACACTTTTATTTGTCTTCATGTTTTACTGTTCACCACTCTGGAATCTGCCTAGATATGGAGCGCTACAAAAATGCTATGGATGAATAAACAAAGTTTTATAGCCCATATACTGATTCAACCCTAAAATTCAAGCAGTGAGCGTGAAGGGAAGGCCCTGGGACTTCTAGCTGAGTTGTGTTTCTTTAACCAGGAATATGAAGAGTAACTCCTCTTCTCAGAGGTTCTGAACATACCTATGTGTGTGCACATGTGCCTACATGTGCGTGCACACACACACCCTCCAGACTGAATATGCATGGTGTTATCCCTATGTAACCCTGCTCCTGCATGCATTCCACCCTCTATTCGATTGACTGATTGACTGATTGATTTTTATCCCCACCCCACCCCCCATTAGCTATAAGGATGGGCTACGAAGGGCAGGCTACACATGTCTTGATGTTAGCACCTTTACCTCGGTCAGGAATGACCAGCTTGCAGGGCAAGGCCAGAGGCATGATGGAGTGCTGGTACACCAGAGCAGACAGGCAACCTGGAGAGAGATGGGGAGGCAGGGGGAGAGGGGGAACACGGTCAAAGCTAAGACTAACGATGGTGTAACATTGGTGGCACTCTGTTTCTGTCCCTGTGTTCTGTTGTGATGCTATTTATGCTTATGGGCTCCTTTCTGATGTTCTACAAGCATACAAGACCCATTAATGGGATACACCCTAAAGCCTGACTGAATTTGGATGCGGTTTTAAGGTATATTTTAATCTTGCAAAGCACATCAATATTTTAATAGTAAGTGATACACAAATGTTTTTAATAAGTCTATGCATGTATGTCCAGGAGCAGATTCTGAAATCTGGTGCTTAGATGGTTCCTCCTTCTAGGAGAAACACTTCACTGACCTACCTGCCACCTTACACCAGCGCTGTGCATGCCTTTGCTCAGGGAACCTCACAAGCAAGCTCAGGACTTGGGTTTAGCCAGCATTTGATGGGCGTCATACATCTGTATGCTTAATGTTCCTCCAAACGGGGAACCATGACAACCAGTTGTTCAACAGCAAACCAATGAGCTGTCTCTCTTTTTGTAGCAGCATCACCAGTGCTTTCCCATGGCTGAATCTCAGACTGCTAAAAGACTGGCAGAGTCACACCTTAAAGAATAAGGGTGCAGTCCAAAAGCTTGCCCATAAACCTCCCACCTGAGAGGACCAGGCACAGCAGGAGAGACAAGTAGGGAGGCGAGATCGCCTTGATGCTCCTTCCCCATGCAAAACACTTATATGGCCAATATGAGAGCCAGCGTGGTGGCTCTAGTTCTGGAGTGGGGACCTGAGAGATCCAGGTTCTACTCCTCACTCAACCATGAAGCTCACTGGGTGACTTGTTGTGAGCATAAAATGGAGTGGACATAGACTATGTAAGTTGCCTTGGGTTTCTCCAAGGGGGAAAAGGTGGGATACAAATTCAACATAGCAGCAATGCCAGTAATAATTATTTTGGTCATGGTGGTCATTGGAGTGCAAGGAAAGGAGACTGAGGTGCTGCCAGGATTCTGCTTATGCTGGCAGAGCCCACCTTCTCCCTGCCCTGGCCCCAAAAACCCTTCTCCAAGGTTGCCTTTGGGACCTTGAGATACACCTGGCATGGTTCATTCTGCATCCCTTGCAAGGATGGAGAGAGGAGACTCCAGGTCCAGGGTTCAGATCTGACCTTGGAACTACCTTCTGAGGTCACAGGTGGGACTCCAAATTTTCTGTGACCATCTAGACTCCAGGGTCGATAGAGTTATACTGCCTGTCTTGGCATGAACTTTCATTAGCGAGAGCCTCATTTACATGATGAGAAGGTGGAAATAGATGCACGGAGGCAGAAGTTTAACCTATCCATGCTGAAAGAGGAGATTAAAAGAACAGGGGGCATATTTTGATAACAGAAACAATGGTTGAATTGACGGGAGTAGAACAGCATAATGGCCTTCTCAAGCCACTACCAATACCAGTGGCGTTAGGGTGTGCTCAGCTCTCAAATCGTAGAGCTCTGTGCACTTAAAAGAAATGGATACTGAACAGAAGCTCTTCCTCTTCCTGCAAATGCCCCTGACATTTCTGGAATGTCAGCTTTAATAGATGCATCTTGGTTTAATATTGCACACCCTGTTCACTCCTGCCAGAACATATTGCAGGCTATTTTTATCACAGCTTCCACAAGAGGGCAGGATGGGACAGAAGGTATTGTATACATGAACAGTGAAAGGGGCAAAGCACACACACTTACCAAAATTTGGCTCATTGGGGCATCCTTTTAGCTTGACCCCCTTAGGACTGGTTTCAATGAGGAAGTGCCTTACCAGCTCATTGGTGATATCTCCTGCAGGGACAAATCAAATATATGCTACAGAAGTTTTGTCTAAGCCTGACTGGCCTGAAAATGATGCAGAGTCTGGAGAAGAACCCATTCGCTGCTCATCTTCAGTGAGAAGTAAGAGGAAGTTGTAACTGCTTCTCCTTCGTTCATGGGGACTGACTACATGCCACGGCCTCTTGCCGAGCCGACATCATCCCTTAGCATGGAAGGGAGGCCTGTGGCACTTACCTATCTGATTTACCAGTTGGCCATACAAGCAGTAACACAAGCTGATTCTCTGCACGGCTATTTGTGGCACAAGAAATCCAAAGCCCCGTCCTCACATGCCAACCCATCAGAGGCCACAGCTGCTTAAAATCCAGATTAAAGTGGTCGACGGTGAACCTGTCACAAATCACAAGCCCTACAGCTCTGTTCCCTGTCAGAAAAGTTACTGGCGACAGGAAAAAGCTTAATTTCTGCTCCATAAATATGGAACATAATTCGAAATATGGACTTGCTATTGGAACAGGGCATATTTGCTGGCCCTTTGGAAGCATGAAATACCTATCAGGCAACCAGAGGTTTCAAGCCGCTATCTCTCCTATTTCAGTTGCCAAAATCCTGCCCAAAATGAGGGCGATCTGCAGTTTATGTACACCACAAAGCAGGGTGTGAGCTGGGTGTGAGGCACCCACAAGGGAAAAAAGACTGTACCTTTCTTGCTCTGTTGCACAACGCCAGGTGGTGGTGAAGCAACCTTCATGGCCAACCCATACGCACCCCGGAAGGAGTGGCTGTCTCGGATGATAAAAGCCCCCGGTTCCTTGTCTTTCAGCAATGCAATAGCTGGGAGAGAAGCAAAGTGCATCACACAGGGGAAAATGCATTCAAACAATAATGAGCACTTAGTGAATAAACATAAATGAATGCATGCACCACAGGATAATTAAATGTGCAAGGAAGGCCTTTGCTTCCTAGTTCACTCACTCGTTTTTCTGATATTATAAAAGGACAGCAGGGCGGAGACTAGCTCAGGCCAATCCCCAATACGCCCCCCACCAGTGCCTTTTAGGGTATTTTCTGATCTACTTGTGTGCTTAAATATGGAAGTCCTTTTATGACTTGATTAAGGCAAGAATGAAATTGTGGAAGAGACAAGTCAGTCCCTCCTCCCAGGAAGCCAGGCCAACCTCCATTCAGTAGCAGTCACTTTACCCTTGCAAGGGAGATATGAAGGAAACGAGGGAACATGTTCTTGGATTAAGGATGGCTCTGCAGCCCTGGGCTGCCAAGTGCCTCAGCTGTTGATGGGTGAGAGGAATTACTGTTGACACAGACATAAACAAAGTCTTTTAAAGGGGTCCTTCACAATTATCGGAACTGGCTTGAGGCAGAGGTGCATTATGAATCATTAACCAGAGAGCTAAAGGCTGACATGGCGGTCGATTCCTTTGCTAGATCTGCAAACTTCACCTTCCTGAATACTGATATATGGAATCTCTTTACCTGCGTGTCATTGCCTGTAGAAGCAATGTCTTATAGGCATCAATTAATGCAGGAAATCATCTCTACGTTTTTTAAAAAGAGCATCGCTTTACTGTTACTGACATTTTCTTCAATAATGACTTTTTATCTTTTGGCCAGTCAGCTCTGTATGACTGGCCAAACAGAGGGGTCTGAAAAGTACATTTGACTGGTGTAGATTCGCCCTATAACCACATACCAATAGTATGAATAGTCTAGTTTAGGAGGTGGGAAATTGCTCAGAGGTGAGGATGAACTGGTGGCCCATGCAGGGATAGTACAAGCATCAGAAGGCTGTACATTCCAAGGCACCTCAGGTGGGGAATTGGCTTGCTATGAGTTCACATGACCACGGGCTCTCTCTACAGGGCATTTTGCCTCTTTCCCTAGCCAATGGCCGAGCATACAATTCACTGGGGATACCAGGATGCAATGTCAAATGCATGTCTGTTGCCAGAGAAACAAGGAAAACTAGCAGCACTCTACTGGTGTCTGGAAAGGTTTGCTTTGGCTTCACTGGACTATGCGTTCCACTGTCCGTGCTTTCTACCAATGCTCCCCAGCCTGATGTCCTCCAGAGGTATCGGACTGTCCTCACTTCCCACATTAAAAGGAAGTGGAAGAGGAAGTCAGTGGCACTGCAATTCCTGAGTAGGTTACTAGAACAAAGGTCCTGAACTGAATCGATTTGCTTGTGGCACGAAGTCCATTCAATGCGCAACACTGTGTAATACAGCAATGCAATATAGAGAATGCCAGGAAAAGCAAACCGAAAAGTAACACACATTTAGACAAATTTGTAACAGACCATCTCCTTTACAAGCCACTGCATGCAAATATCTTTAAATTTATGACAGGTTTTCTGTGTTGCTACTGCAAAGGTAGTGACTTATTTGTGATGTAATTACAAGTCACAGATACCTCTCTGCTGAAGGCCATCCAACTCTTATTTTCAAGAGATCCCCAGGAAGCAAGCTTTGGATTCCATATCTGGGAGATAATATAATGGATAATGTGTGACATCTTTTACATTGCAGTGGCACAGGTACACATTTGCTATGTGAGGGAATTCCATTTATACTTCCCCTCCAAATGAGCAGAACGCATGGTCTGAAAATGAAGCACAGTAAATGCTTATCTATCAGTTCATAGCTGTGTGTCTGTGTCTGCAAGGCTAGGTATGGGCAAAAAAATTCACTTCAGTTTGATTTTAATCAGAGTTTTCCAAAATTCATAAAGTTTTCCATGAACCATAAAATTTCAGTAAAAAAAATGGAAATGTAAAAAAGAAAGAAATCAAATGTGGGGAAAACCAAACCTGGCAGATCCATCCATTCAGGCCCAGAGTTCTGAGTCTTGTGCTCTCAGAAGTCTGGTTTGTATCCCTATCCTTTCAACCACATCCGTGCTGAATGTGGGATGTATCTTTTTCCCCCCTGACAGGTGCTGACAACGCATCTTTAGCAGCTATGTAGTACTAGGCAGATACATCAAAGTCCTCTTCCATGCTGGGAAGAGCTGTACCTGATGAATTTGATTGATGTAGATGGGTGAACACTTCAGTTAGTTTGGAATTTTATGGAAATTCACCAACAGCTGCAAAATGCTTTGGGTTTTTGTGAGAGAAAGAACTTGAGATGTTCAAAATGTGACTGTAAGGGAAAGTGCAATTGACAGAGTTCCCTCATCCTGGGTGCATGTACATGAAGTGCCTGGGAGACCTCTGAAAAGGGCATTGAAAAGAGGAACATTTGCAGTAGATGAGCTTAGAAACAATGGTTGAAACAGCAAGAAAGTAACATATGTGCACACATATTTGGGGTAGAGAGAAACCTACCTACCAGACCAGTTTGGCTATGGCACGTTGTTTTTACTTGAATTTGATGGAGGCAATGTTTTTCCAGGGAATTTTAAGGTGTTAAAAAGATCCACTGGATTATTTACTTTATTTATTTATTTAGAAAATTTATAGGCCGTCCATCACTGTTGTCTCTGGACGGCTTACAGAATATTATAAATCCCAAACAAAATAAATTAGCTATACCAAGAACTGAGCATAAAACTGACATTTAAAATAAATTAGATAAACCATCTACAATTAAAATTAATTGACATTAAAATATTGATCAAATAAAAAGGTCTTGACCTGGTGCCGAAAAGCATATAATGATGGCACCAGGCGGACCTCTCCGGGGAGCACATTCCACAGCTGGGGCGCCACCGCAGAGAACGCTCTCCTCCGAGTACTCTGTCTCCTAACCTCTTTCAAAGATGGTTCCCAGAGGAAGGCCTCTGCTGTCGATCTTAGAGGGTGGGAAGGCATATAGGGAAAAAGGCGTTCCTTTAAGTATCCTGGTCCAAAGCCGCTTAGGGCTTTATAGATAATAACCAGCACCTTGAATTGAGTCTGGACTTCAATGGGAAGCCAATGGAGCTGATAGAGGACTGGAGTTATGTGAGAATAATGACTGGTCCCTGTGAACAGCCTGGCCACTCTGTTTTGCACCATCTGAAGTATCTGGACTGTCTTCAAGGGCAGCCCCATGTAGAGCGCGTTACAGTAATCCAAGCAGGAGGCAACCAGTGCATGTGTCACTGTTGCTAGGCAGTTCTCCTCCAGGTAAGGACACAGCTGATGGATCAGCCGAAGCTGAAGGAAAGCACTCCTCACCACCGCCATCACCTGGGCTTCCAGGGACAGCTCCAGGTCGGGGAGCACTCCTAAGCTGCGGACTCTCTAGATCCAGGGACGCCTTCTTTAGGACGGGCCTGATCACCACCTCCTTTAAAGAAGCAGGCACCCGGCCGTCCCTCAGAGAGGTGTTAATAACCTCCAGGATCCAGGAACCAATCCTATGATTGGCTCTGGTCAGCAGCCACGAAGGGCAAGGGTCAAGTAAGCAGGTGGTAGGATGCATTAGTGGAATATCCTAAAGTTTGGACGTAACATGAAGAGGGAAGGGGGCACAACAGAACTTTCCGTGGTTAAACACAGGAACAGGTCACATCCAGTAGTTTTAGACATGTCCATAACAACTTAAAATAGCCATCAGACACAACTGGTCAGCGAATGTCTCAGCATAGTATTTTATGGATGAAAAAAGATATTCCTCAAAGGATTACTTGCTCTGTTTAATTGCATTTTATTTTTAATACTCTCCAAGTGGCTAGAGTTCAGAAGAGAGAGACAAAGGCAACTCAGGTTTTGGAATACCAGTTGCATGAGGACATGGTGGAAGGAACCAGGACTGTTTAGTCTAAAGACTTGAAGGGATAGTATTGTGAGGACAAGAGGTCTGTTTTCAAATGAATGGAAAGAAATCCATAAAAAGAACATGAATCAACCTCCTCCTACTTGGGAAAGACAACAGGAGAAGGTACATAAGTGGTGCAAGGTGGTGATGTGATCACCATGCCACATACCACAGTCCAGCTCAGCCTTTCTCAGCCTTGTGTTCCCAGATGTTATTGAGTGAAAGTTCCAACAGTCCCTAGGAATCATGACCCATATTCAGGGATACTGGGAGCTGTAATCCAATACCATCTGGGAATCAATAAAAGCTGGTCTAGGACTTGAAACAGACAAAATCTGGAATCTGTTACATTTTCAGTGTTGCATATTGGAATGTTGGACTGGGACTTGGTTCATCCAGGTTTTACTCTTGAGTCAGCCATGAAGCTCACTGACTTTGGGCTAGTTGCTGATTTTCAGCCTAACCTACCTCACATGGTGGTTGGAGGATAAAATGGAGAGAAAGAGGACAATAGATGCCACACTGGGTTCCTTGCAAGAGGGGAAAAGGTGGGATGATGATGATGGTGGTGGTGGTGGTGATGATGGGATAATGAGGGTGTTTATCCAAATATTATTCTGGAATATTTCTCCAGGAGACAGGTTATGGGCTTCCACCCACCAGTAATGCCAATGATTTCATGTGCTCAGCCAAACTATCCTGCGGGTAGGTCCTCTCTTCCTGAGGTAGCCTGGTCATTTGGACCAAGTGCTAATGAGAGTGTTACCATCTCAGGGTTGCAAATGGTTGCAAAATCGTTGTTGATAACCATCCCTTGTGCCTCAAAAGAACCATGGCTAGCCACAGAGGTCCAAAATGTTATTCACTGAGTTGTACCATAATGGAGGCTCTGGAGAAAAGAAGGCTTATGGCAGACCTTGGTGTTTCCCTAATGATTTGGCAATTGCTTTGGTGCTTGGCATAAAAAAAGCTACAGAAATGTTTGAAGCTCTGATTGTCATGTACGGTTCACTAACCAAACTATGCTACTAGGAGAGAAACTCACCTTGTTCCCTGGAGATCTCTGGCTTGTACCAGTACTTGGAGGTATCCTGGACAAACTTCACATTTGCTCTGGTCTCAGGGCTGCTGTCTAAGAGACGGGAAGAGAAAGGAACCAAAGGTGAAGTACACAAGTAAGGAAATCTTAGGGAGTCTGAGATAATGTAGTTTAAATCCAAGTCAATTCCTCTGATAGAAGTCTTGGTGTTTTTGTGATCATTAGCAAGAAGTTGAATTATCACACTACTCTTCATGGCCTCTTTTCAAGCTGTTGCTTACACATGAGTAAACTACAAACATATTTATGGTGAACCAAGGGTCATGGCAATGAACTCTAAGTGTGTTTGTTCATAGCTGTTTCTTGTTGCCATGTCTTCTTCCTTCCCCCTTCCCCCCTCCCCACTTAAATTAAGACTGTACGCTCCTGGAGGCAGGGAATTATCTTTCCATTATGCCATTCTGTAAACTGCCTGCTTCTCCTATGGTGTTATAATACCAGAGCATATTTAAAGCAGGATAGGGAACACATGGCCTATGACCTAATATCAAAAAGCTGCCTGTAAGTTCAGCCCCTGGTAACCCAACCCTAGCAGCCCATTGGGTGGAGAGGAGGTGGGGTGAGAGAGAAGGGGGGCAGGAAGAGAGAATAGGGTCCCTTTGCTACTGCCCATGACTGGCTTTGGCCTCACCCACTGCCAATATACAGCTCGAGAGATTACTGCCAAAGGAAAGAGACCTTTGGCAGAGCAGAAGTTCTCCACCCGTGGTTTAATAGAAGATGAGGCAATAGCCTTACTGAAATTCAGCGAGCATGAGCTGGTCTGTTGCTAAATGGGAAACTATCTGGGAACCCTGTGTTATGCCTGGAGGTCCATGAAGGAAGCAAGCTGGGTATAAACAGCATAAATACTTAAGACCAATAGCATTTGTGGGAAGGTTCCTACAGTCCTGGCTCCTAAATGAATCAGTGTTATCTCAGAATGAGATACCTTTGCAAGCAACAAGCAGATCTAAATCTCCATTTAAAAAGATGAACGGCAGTTTATCAGAACAGGTGGACAAGGGTTAATTCTTATCAGTTTTTTGAGGAAAAAAATAATGGATTCAAGCCACAACTGGGCACTGGATGATGAAAAAACTGTGGAAGGAAAACGTGGAATTGCACTTGAAATTTCCTTGAAAGTTTCAAGGAACATCTTGGAGCACATCTTTCAAGAGTAAGTGACTGGGCATGGTTCAAGAGCCAATGCAGAATTAGAATCAGATTACCCCTTAAATTGAACTGGATTATCCCTCTATATTTTTACATTCCTATCATTCCATGTTTAAGAGTTGGCCTGAAATCATAGTTAAAGCCCAGACATGATGGAAGTGAAGAGATATTCCCATATACATGTTCAGTGACAAATGGTACTTATATCTGAATAAATTCCCCTAGCATTGGAGTATCACAAGCAAAAGATGGGAAGGGAAGCCTAGGGTATTAGGACAGAGGTGCCTGCAGGGGGAATTACAAAACTTAAGACAAGAACCAGGAAAAATCCCTGATGTTGATCAGACCTTCATCCAACAGGCTCCAGAGCGAGAGAGGGACCTGGGAACGCCTTCCCTTCCCCATGAAGCCCTACTAGTCAGCCAAACAGTAGCAGAAAATGAGGTTTTACCTGGCATCGAGAACTTGGAGAAATCTGGCAGGGTATGATGAAAGGCCATAGTGCTCCCACCGCTGGGACTGGACATGCCACTGGAGATGGGTGAAGAAGTCTTGCCGTTCACGGTGGCATAGTTGGGGAGGCTGTTGGACCGGTCCCCTGATGACATCCTCCTCTTCTCTGGAAGCTGTGGCTGGGGTGGCGTGGGGCTGCCCTGCCTGTAGACGGCGGAGTCAGGGGAAGAGGACTGTGGGCTGCCGACTCCGTGGAAGTAGGCCGGGGAGACAGGAAAAGATGGAGTAGAGGGAGCTTGGTAACCTGAGGCACTGCTTTGGCGGGACACAGTTGGGCGCTTCTCCTCCGGTGTGGTGTAGCCATATATGATATGCCGATCCAGACCGGGGCTCCCAGAGAGGATGGATGTGCTGCCTCCTGCCATGGGCTGATGACGAGCAAGGCTTGGACTGCCAGGTGTTGCAACAAGGTTGCCGTGCTGTCCCATTAAGTGCCTGTTCATGCTTGGGCTTCCTGGAGTGGCTGCCATGTTGGGGTTGACAGCTCTTCGCCCGAATCCTGGGCTTGGGGGAGTATTGGTGGCGACTGTTCTGTGCAGGGAGTGGGGGCTTCCAGGCACCACATGGACCCCAGCTGTACTGACCTGGGGTTGAGGCCTCAGGTGGCTCTCTTGCTGACTGCTGGCTCGGCCATCGGGGAAGTCGGTGTTCATATAGACCGGCAGGCCCTGAGTTGATGCGGATGTGTTTTGGTAGCTGCTGTTCACTGATGGCCCCTGAGAAAGATTGGTGGATTGGAAGCTGGACTCAGCAGAAGGCTGAGAGGGCAGGGCTATGCTGGTACTGTTCTCTGAAGGGTAACTGTGTACAGAGATCCTGGAAGAAGCAATGGGAGAGAGCAGAACACATCGCTGAGCTCCTCCTATATCCTGGAAGGTCACGAACATTTCAGATTCAAGCATATCAGAACCTCCCTGTTAAGCTCTTGAGACCTTCGTTCCCCATAAGCTCGTCCCATAAGCCTAACTCAAGCACAGGCAACTTTCTTCCAAAAGCCACCAGTTCAGGCTTCTGGAAAGGGTGATCTGTCCCTCCTCCGGCAGCCTTCTGGGCAAGAAGGGGAAAGGGAAAGAGAAAGAAATGGGGAAAGGTGGAGAAGTAGTGAGCCGAAAGTGTCCCCCCACCCACTTCCAGCATGAGACTTCCGTACAGATTAGTCCTGAAGGAAAATGGTCCTCAATCAAAAAAGGTTCCCCAGCATGCTTTAAGTCACAGTGCCCTTAAACCAATCCAAAAGACTTCTACTTTTGATATCCACTCAGATAAACAACACTATTTATTTGCCCTCCGGAATGTTCACATTTGTGTTCCTTTCTTCCTGATACCAACTTTGGGTCAACTTGAGTCATTTCCTGTGAGGCTGTTGTTCTGGCTTTCTCTTGCAATTTCACAGTTTGCAATCCACCCTGTGCCTGTATGAATGTAAACATTTTGGAGGGGAAAATATTTCACAATAAACTGGGAATGTGACCTTTGCATGTGGACATGGCGGCACATGGTCCCAAAATGCCAGTACTTCTAACTTCAGAACAAAGAGCACTTCATTTACCAGCATTTAATGCAATCCACTGCAAAGTTGCCCTGGAAAAGCCTGATGATTAAATGCACCACAGCCACACAGAATACAGTAAATGGAAACATTTTTCACAAGGCAAAATGAAAATAAGAAGCATATGAAGAAATACTCAACATTAATTAGTTTATTGTGGCATGAGGTGTCCTAAAGATGGGAGAGAGGTTAGCTAAAACCTGGCCCACAGCTGAGTAACACCAAAACAAGCGATTTGGAGAGGGTGTATATGGTATTTTGCGCTGTGCACTACAAACTCGCATCCCTGGTTTTTTCAGGTGCAGCTGGGAGAGGCTGCTGCTTGAACCCTTGCAGAGTCCCTGACCATAGGATAAGAGTGAGCTGGGTACAAAGCAGTTTCCTGCATGCCTTGATTACAGCTTTCTTCAAATTCATGGATACAAAATGCTGCATAACAAGACAAAAGAATACTTTTGCAGGAGTGGAATTAGGCCACTCCCTCTGTCTTCTGTGAATCCCAAGGAGAAGAACTTTGCAGTGGCCTGCACTAAATGTGACTAACGGGAGCACTGGCATAACAGGCTTCTGTGGGTGGATGATGAAAGCCATGACATAAAATGAAGATCGGGGGTGAACTACAATCCTTGTGTGATTTTTTTCCCCCAGATGAGAGAAGCATTCTAATTTCTGCTGGCCTAGTAGAAATATGTAAACAAAACACTCTTCCACACTCATCATTCTACCAATTGAATAAGGATCTCTGCTGACTGCCTCCTTCCAGAAACAAGCATTTCTGCTAGCTTTGTACAGGGGCTTCTCCTGAGAAGCTCTTAATCCCCTTTGTGTATGTGCTGGGACAGCTTGCACAAGGAACAGAAAAGAATCCAAAGGGATATTAGTGCTCCCTTAGACTTTGCTGACTGGGAGAATTCTCCCTTGTGAGAGGGATGAACATAAATGCCATGTTAATCACTTTGATGGTATGAACTCCCTAAAATAATATACCTGGAATTCTGAGCTTTCTCGTATCTATGTGTGAGCTTTTGTGGATACCTGCCTATTGTTTCTCCCAGATATTTTGCATCTTGATTTGTCAAGACAGTCACGTGAAACATGGGAGCAAGGGAGGCCCATGTGCAGTTCTGAAATTCTCTAGTAGACAATATAAAGAATGTGTATAACAATTGAATATGAAGAACAGGTATGAGATACCTCCTTTCAACCCATCTGGAGGACTATAATCTGGAGTGCCCTCTGAGTGGACTTCAGCTCCCACTATCTGTGACTATCGGCCATGCTGGCTGAGACTGATGGGAGGTTGAGCTGAACAACATCCACAGGGCCAGAAGTTCCCCATCCCTGCCACAGACCATGTGGGACATAATGACCAAAGAAGCAATTATGATTTCCCTCCAGCTTAAACACTTTCCAGATGATTTGAGGCCAAGAGCATGAGTGGAGGATGGCCCATGTCTTCTACAGGGGGAAAATAGACCATTCCAAGAGAGCTTCCAAGAGAAGACAGTTCTGTGGCATCCCCCTTGCAAGTGCTGCTTACGGTGGCTCTTTCTTACCCATCCATGCTGTGCATGGGGCTGCTGGCTGCAACAGGGCTTGGTGAGGCAAAGGAGTTGGAGAATGACTCATTCTTTGCAGGGGCCTCAGTGCTGTAGGCCTGTGGAGCTGGGACTGCCTGGGACTTCCCAATGGTGTTGCTTCCACCACCGCCGCCAGCTGCTGCGGAGCGGGCCACTGATTCCACGTAGCTCCGAGGTTCTAAATGGAAGTGGAGAAAGAGAAGAACAGAGGATGCCTGAGATACCTGGAGGCAGAGGACCAGGAACTCTTTTAAATTACTGTTTTCAGCACTTTTATTGCTTGGTTTAACATTTTAACCATTAAAACAAGATTTTTTAATGAAACAAACTTGAAGCAGCTTGTAGAAGTTCATAAATATAGTGAGAAGTTAACAGGACTAAAATCACTTTAGGTCTCTGGAGACCATTTGTTTAATGTGAGGGCCAGAAGTGGGGGCTTTCTTCTTTCATTCTTTCTTCCTTCCTTTATTTCTGAAAATCAGAGAATGAATGAAAAGGTCCAGAGAGGCCTTAATTGCACGATGCAGGCTGGGACTTGTTCACGCCTTTGCACACCGATGCACAAAGTGTCCCCGAGTGATCCCAAAGACCAGGTGGCACACAGAGCCTGACCTGGTGACCTGCATGATCCCATCCATGCCAATGCAGAGCACCAAGGTTTTGGGTGTGAGCGCGGTGGCCTGTGGAAGTGCAGCCGCAACATCAATCACCTTGCCGGGTAAGGCTGCTGCGGAACAGATCAGGATACCTAGGCGGACCAGCTGACATGTTTGTCTGTCCAAACGATTGCAAGCTAGATCGGGACTGCTGACTGAGAGGTAATACATGCAGAATCTTTCGACATGTCTCCTGTCCCAGTGCAAACTGCAGTTATCTCCGACAGAAGTCTGGACTGCAGATTCAGCTTTTCTCCCTGCCTTCCATGACCACCTTCCTTGAAGGCAAACCTGCAGCCTTTCCAGGGAACTTGTTGTACTGCCCAGTTAATTGCGGGGTGGGCATAAATAACCCTGGAATTTCAATCTCTCTCCATACCATTTTGGAGCATTTCTTCTTCTTCTGTCCATAGTAACCACAAATAACTTTTTTTCATTCTATACAACAGTTTTTAAGACAACGTATTTGTGCATAGTAATCTATTCCCTTGGGCCACTTTTGTTTCTCATGACTGATAATTCAATATTTCTTCGGCCATTTCCCTCTGTTGTGTTCCAACCCTTTAGCAACTCTGTCACTTTTCTCTTAAGCATGCAGCTTACAAGAGGGACTTCAGTATGTCTTTCCAATATTCTATGGGAGGTAGAAAATGTGAGCAAGTTTCTCTTACAAACCACATGAAACTCCTGTGAGAACTTTACTGGTTTGGATGCACTTGCTGGGCTCCTCTTCCTCCTGGGCTTCTCGTGGAATAACAAAGCCTCTGAAATCCACTTGCTCCTTGTAAGGTTGGGTGGTTCTCCAGATGCTTTGTCCTAAAGCTGCCTTTACCCCTAGCGGCACAGTTAATGGCAGTGGGTCATGGATGCTGCAGGCTAAAAGATCTGGAGGACCACAAGTCACCTACTCTGCCTAAGATCCCACCACTATCCCTACTCCTGCTCCCTTTCAGCAGCTGCCTGCAGGACCACTGCCAAAGCCTCGACACCCTCTTCATGCAGTGCCCATCCACATGATGCTTCTAACAAAGCAGGGTCCATGCCCCACCCCACGCTTCGGCACAGAACGTGTTTCCATGCAATGTTTGGACGCAGAGAGGTGATGCCCACCTCACTGACTTGCCTATGGCACTCCCTTCCTGTAGTACATTTTCTGTCAAGTTATGAAAATCCAGACTGAAGCCTGTTAAAATATGCCAGGCTGCCTATGAGACTGGTTTTAGATGCAAGCTGGAATGTCTAAAGGGGGTGGGGTTCAGAGAACATTTTTGTAATTAATTTTCCAGCCTCCTCTGAGAAAAAGAGCCATTTTGTTAAATATGTTCTACCATTTCCTTGTGGCAGCTGTTATGCTGCCCTCTGCCCTGCCACATTGTCATTGACCCCCTGTGGCCAACGCTGCCCGAAGAGCCCCCCTGTGGACAAAGATGGGTGAAAGGGGACTCCCAACACCACTGCCCAAAAATAGGGTGGAGAATTTTGGAAGGCCGTTTTCATTCCGCTCTACTTGAGCTATGGGGTTTTGCTATTTGGCAGTGTGCACACCTTCAAATGTTGTTGAACTGCAGTTCCCATCATCTCTCGTCACTGGCTAGGCTGCCTAGGACTATGGGACAGTATGGGAGTTGGAGTCCAACAGCATCAAGGGGGCTCCACTGTATTCTCCACCAACGCTACTAAGTATCAGTACATTCCCAGACTTTTTTCCCTTCCTGGGACTAACACCTCACAATTCCTCACTAAACTTTTACTTTTACCACAGGCTACTCTTGGCTTCTCTCTTTTCTTCATAACCAATACCCTAAAATGGATGTACAACTGCATAATATCTGAATGTATTTTAAGATGTCCTCAGATGCATTGGAGAGACAACTAGGAGAAGTGTTCAACTAGTCCCATATTGAGGCTGGGTGGATGAGGTAATCCACTAAGAAATCATCTTCTGAGTCCTGCAGCTGGGGGGGAATTGTGTGTTAACAGCACTTTGGGAATACTTTCAACACTTCTAAGCTGGAAACCAGTAAACCACTGAGTCAGTTTTATGAAGGACAAGTATTATTTCTAAATGGCCAGGACCAATCTGGTGGCCAAGCCCTATCCTGTTATGTCCAAAGTTGTTTCCTGCCAATCAACCGAGCCCATCAAGGCAGGAGGGGAAAGAAGGAATGGAATGGAAAGGCATGGTGGGAAGATCTGGAAGGTGGATCTGCCCTCTTCATACTGAACATTCCAGGAGGCAAAGTCTCGCCCAAATGCTCTCAGCCAAACCAAGGGAAGGCATGGGCATTTGCCTGTCTTGGTGCTAGGCTGAAGTGCAACTTCAAAAGCCTTGCAAAATGCATAATAAGCCATTATGCTACTTAAAGTAATTACATCTGTTACAGCTACACATTTCCCCTGCCCCTCCCTGGCTAAAAATAGCATGTACTATATCTGTGAGTTAGCTTGTAAGAAGCTAATGAGAAACTGTCAGGAAAGTCAAAAACTTCTGGTAAACGAGAAAGGGAAAGCTCTCTTTATTCCAACAGCAGAAATTAAACTGGAAGAACAGTAAGGCTGATGCAGCCAACTTCCTTCTTTTCTTCCTCATGTACAGAAATGAAGGGTGAGCAGCTAAATAGTTAAGATAATTTTTCTGCTGCATAATTTACTTTACATTCTGCTTGCCCAGACTCCATGCAGGCCTATGCATGTGCTGAACTCTACACCCCAGCTGTGTGCAAATTATCTGAGCAATATTGAAAAATTAGCATTAGCAAACCATTTATAAAGGCTAAATGGAAGAGAGAATGAATGCCTGGAGCCCACGGAAGAATCACTGGGCAACATTCCAAGTCCTGTGCCATATCAAAAGATATCTAAAAATACCCACTCTGTATTTATGTTTAGCAAACAAATGGTTTGCTGTGTGGAAGAGAGTAACAGAGAGAGAGAGAGAGAGAGAGAGAGAGAGAGAGAGAGAGAGAGAGAGAGAGAGAGAGAGAGAGAGAGAGAGAGAGAGAGAGACTTCTGTGGGATTCGGTAACATCAAATAACCATATTAAACTTATAAGCTAGATAGTCCTTAAGCCCCCATTTCCATATCCTTCCAGCTGTAAACCACACACACATATATATCTTTTGTCCCAAGATCTTGCTTTCAAATATTAACTATATTGAAAATACACTGCATACTAGAATAGTTGCTGGTTCTATATTACAAGAGTTCCAATGCCAAAAGAAAGAATGATAGACTAAAAAACACGGGAATTCGTTCTTTTTGCCTTGCCTCAATTAACACAGACTTATGGCAGGAGGCATCCGTAATGACTAGCCATAGTTTAGATGTAATGCTTCCAAACTGAACTTTTAACCACAGTTTAAAAAGAAATGAAATGCAGGCTTCTGTGCTCCCTTCTCCCTCCCATGCAAATCTGTGCCTCCATTCCCTTGTTGGTTAACTATGATGTAGTGTTACACCTACACTGGTGCTAACTAGGCTTAGTCAGAATCAATAAGAGTTTGCACTGGGTTAACCCTAGATAACCCAAGAAAGAAAGGGGGAAAGAGCCCTGATGGACAAAGTTGGGCCTAAGCCTTTTTCTTAAATTTTGTTGCAAGTTGACATTCCAGAATTAGAATGAGTTGAAACATCCTGTCCAAAGAATGTTTAGGATTCCACTTGGGTTTGTTTGTGATATCTAAAAGTTCAGCAGCCTTCCAATAGTCTAAGCTCCATACCAGCTGGGTTGTGTCCGAAACAGCATCTTAAACTAGTGAACTCTCCCCTTGGCTTTCTGCTTATTTTCATTCCCTTAAGGTCAGCAGTAGCACAGAACTTGGGAAATATAAGGAATGCAGACCCTCTGCACAGTTATGAAGCCACACCTAACTGCATATTCTCCTGTAAGACAACAAATGCCTTGAGGCTGAAAAATGCATGTAGCTGAATTGTAACCTGCTGTCCTTTAATCTGTTTTTCTTACAAAATGAAACTTCCCAAGACCCATGGTGTGTGTGGGCGAGGGCAGTGGGGAGAGGCTTTTTATCAGTTTCCATTCCAATGCTGCCGTGGTTTGGGGGAAAGCAGTTGGGGGAGAAACTCAGCAGAAAAACCTACCAAAGATGAAATAGTTAAAAGCCCCTTTCCTATCATTGTGGACCTAAGATTGCAGCATTCACAAGTGCATTTAGTAATGCACATACATACACATACAAACATGCATGCATACATGTTGGAGAAAAGCATATAGGACTGAATGTCAGATATACTTTGGCTCTTACCTTGTTAAGGTGACACAAAAAGGGAAAGACACAGTTAAAAAATGATGCCCCTGAAACCCCATACATGACATGCCTGCGTAGTCAGAAACCCACGAGCTCCATGCAGGCCTTTGTTTGTTTGTTTGTTTGAAAAACCTTTACATACCGTCCCATCACAGACATCTCAGGATGGTTTACAACAACATTAATAAAATAGAATAAAAATAGAAGTAAGAGTAGCACAGCATCCGATGTTAGGTATAAAACCATAAATTAAAACAAATTAGCAATTAAAATACTGGGTGAATAAAAAGGTGGCATGCACAGAAGCCATGCCCTCAGCTTCCCCATCCTCTCCATCCCTAATCCTCTTGCGTTGAGAAGGAAGGTCTGAAGGGAGCTTCTATTCAAATTTGCTTCAATGTAAATAGAAGGCTATTGTGTTGTCGGGAACCCGCTTGAACAAGCAAATGCCAATAGAACCCCACAGGGGACCTCCCTGCTACCTGGACAAAGATGTCCAGCTGGATTGAGAGATGCACCGGTACCCTCCCACCTGGAATACTGCAGTGCATTGGGCTGCCTCTGAAGGCAGGTCAGAAACTACATTTAATGCAACAGAGAGCAGCAAGGCTGATTATTGGGATGTACTGAATCAACCACTCTGATTTCTGGACTCAAATCAACATTTTAAATGGCTTAGGGGCAGTTTACCCAAAGAGGTGCCTTCTCTGATATATTCTTGTCCAGTTGTTTGGGTCAGTTCCAGTGGCTCTTCCCTGTGCACTGTGACCCACAGTAGCGCAATGAGTGGCTATGAGGGTAAGAGCCTTCCCGGTGTGCCCCCCTGCCTGTGAAATACCCTACCCAGGAAGACCTGCCATCATCTTCACGGCACATTTATACATTTCACTTTTCCAACATGTATTTAGTCTTTAACCAATTGCTCCGATTATGAACTTTACCACAGGTCTTTAACATTTGTCATATTTTAATATTTTGTGTTGATATTTTTGTGGCTGGATTTTTTAATTGCTATTTCATTGCTGTTGTGGAATGTGGGGTGAGAAATACTGTAAACTGCTTTGGGACTATTTGCAATTTGCATAGTATATAAGTCAAATAAACACTGTGTTCAGCTTTAACTTCCAACATCCAGTACATCTGGAAGGAGCCAGGTTAGGAGAGGCTGTTCCAGAGACAGTGATGCTAGATAAATGATACTGGGAAACTCTAGATGCTACAATCTTCAAAAATTCCACTCATGCTCTGGGAATTACATATTAAGGGAACAAAAAATCCAGACTGGTAGAAACAAAGATGTTTTCCCAGCAAATTTATTTATTTATTTATTTATTTTTCAATTTATATCCTGCCTTTTTCCTACAAAGGGCTCAAGGCAGCTTACATCATTCTCCTCCTCCATCTTATCCCCACAACAACAACCCTGTGAGGTAGGTTGGGCTGAGAGTCTGTGACTGGCCCAAAGTCACCCAGTTGGCTCCATGGCTGAGCGGGGACTCGAACCCGGATTGTCTGAGTCCCGATCCCATGCTCTTAAGAAAATCTGCCTCTTCAGGATGCTTGAAGAGGCTAAAAGTATTTACTTCCCTGCCAATTACTCTTCTAATAATTATTTACTCAGTGATTGAGTCCAGCATACAGCAACTCTTGACCTTCTATAGTGCAGTTAAAACCTTATGAGGGAAATAATGCTTCCTTTAATCCTTTGGCCACACATGGCAAGCTGGGCAGGTGTCTTGGCAACATGCCCTAACCATGGCCCACTGTCACACAGTTGCCCAAAATAAATAAACAAACAAACCAGATTCCCTCCTTACCTTCATCAGATTCAACTAATGTCTCCCCATCAAGTTCTGAGGGGCAAGTGAGGAAGAGTGAAGTGTTTAGGGAAATAAAAATGGAATGTGACAAGGAAAGTGAAATGGGAGAAGAAAGAAGAAAAGAGAGAGAGATTCAGATTAATAAGATTTAGCAGACAAAGCCTGGTAGGACCCACAGTATGCAAAAAAGGCCGACAACTCCCAGCATGCCCCAATCGGCCATTCCAGAAGAACACACATTGTCTAAGCACACATAGGCTTACACCGTACGCTAACGAAGGTGTCTAGCAAGACCGAAGAAACACATCATCTTTTTTTAATGCTATTTATAATGGTCTTTCATGGAATTAAGTACTCTCTATGGAAACAGTAGCTGACTATTCTCATCAAGATGGGATAATCTTGAGAACGTTATTTCAGGCCACTTGAGGCTTGGTTTGTATCTTTTCTAATGAGCCTCACCTAGGACTGGGGGGGGCAGCTTCATGTGAATGAAATAAACTCAAGCATTTATGTAAACCTCCACAAAGATTAACAGCAGCCTGTGCAAATACTGTTTAGGCTAAAAATAGTCACTACTGGTGCTGATTTGTTCCTTTCAACGACTAAATTTTAACTCATACCTCCTAGTTTGCTTTTTTAAACTTCTATTTATTATTTTATCCTTGGGGAACCTCCTATCAGTTTACATGAAGCCCCTAGGCAGCTTTCATAGCTGGACACTAAGCAGACTAAAACCTGCTTCATTTTGCTATAAAGTAAAAAAAAAAGTAACCCAAGGGCTCATTTTTAGCTCTTGCTCTGGTCAGATGAACCAATCGCAGTGCTGCTAGAACCCAGTGACTATGGAACCCAGTAGCTATTGAGTGTTCTAATGCTGGTGCAATGTGGTGACTAAGGGGCTGAGATACCAAGGCACGGACTATAGCTGGAATCTCATCTCTGCCACAGTCTCATTGGGTGGCCCTAGACTAAGGGCCCTAGACACCGACACCAACACACACACCCAAGCCAGAAACACAGCCTGGGGTTTCCCCTGCTACCACAAGCTCCAGCAAGGGAATCACTTGCTCATCTCTGGTCTCTCACTAGAGGAGAATTAAGAGGAGCTCCCTCATCAGGGCTAGCACACGGAAATCCCAGGAAACGTCTTGGCAGGCTGCACGTGGCCTGTGAGCAACACGTGTAGCATCCCCACCTCTGGCAAACCACCCTCCCTCGGTCCCATCCTCTCCCCATCTGTGGCATATGAGATAGTCACACTGAGCTCCTCACAGAGTTGTACGATTGATTGCAACTGGAAGCATCGTGCACTTGAATGTGCCATACAACTGTGACATTTTTCATTTATGCTTTCACGATGTCTAGCCAGGAGGAGCTTCAGGATTGCATCTGCTTGCCCTGCCCTTGCCCCTACCCAAGTCCCATTTGGGCATGACCCTGCAGAGGTGCCCCAGAACAAATGCAGACTCCTTACCAAAGATCCCTGCTCTCCGGTTTTGCAGTTTTGTGTGGGGAATGCACACAACTACAGTGCAAACCCCTCCGCAAGTGGTGGCCGTGGTGGGTCCAGCACTTCTAGTTTTCATTATTCCCAGGATGTATCAGGACTGATGCTGCTATGGAGAGCTGGTGCGGCGTGGTGCTTAGAGACCTGGAGTGAGAACCTGGGAGATCCAGGTTCTACTCCCTACTCAGGCACAAAGCTCACTGGGGCAAGCACCCATTCTCAGCCTAACCTACCTCACAGGGCTACTGTGGGTATAAAAAGGCAGCAGGTCAGCCGCCTTGGTTTCTTCAAGAGAAGAAAAGAAGGGGAGGTTATAATTGCAAGGTAGTAATACTAATACTTTCTGAACAGTTTTGGAGGGTTTTTTGTTCACAGTTTTCTCATGCAAATGCTGCAGATTGTTCGGATAAGTAAGCTAAGTATTGATACCACTAAGCTGCTCCATTTGAAAACCATGTTGCAGCAACTCAGTTCATGTGCACATCATGCTTGGCACGTGTACCTACAGGTCATCTGAGATGAGAACGTAATCAGGAGCAGGGTGAAAGAAAACAGTTGTACTGCTCTGCCTTGAAAATGCCAGCCAAGGCTTTGGTTGGGTTTGCTCTTACACTCCTCAAACAAAGCCAACTGAATGAATGCCTGTGCAGAAACGGTTGTTATTGTTGTTGCTGTTGTTCTTACTGATTTCATTTCTGATTTTCCCAGTGGTCAAAGCTCTCCAGGCAGTTAACAGTAATTCATAGAATACAAAAAAACAGATACAAATATAATAAAATGGCATAAGGTTTCAGTACAAGATTTAACTAGAATTTGAAACACTCTGAACAACTAAAACAAGTTGTTTGAATAACAGACCTGCTAGCAATAACTAACTTGGACTGGTTCCATTTTCGGTTGGGGTTTGGTGCAGCTGTGGGGACAGGCTTGGTCAGCCGAGGAGCCTAATTGGGATTCGCACCTTTGAGTGGTTGGTCTTTTCGCATTCAAGAGCTGGTGCAGCTCACTGGCCAGGGAAGGAATCCTGTGGCTGCTAGTGCGGTCTAGATGGCAACAGAACAGCTTAGGGTTCCAGCTCTGACCCCAGAAATGTGCTCCAAGGCAGAGCTGGGATCCTTCAGTGCTGAAGCAGCCTCCCCCAGCCCCTGCAACAGGTGCAGTTCTTTCCATGTGGGCTGGCCCTACGAGGTCGTAAGCCTGAGCGCTGAGCTAGCCAGAAGGGAGCGTTCCAGGGGCCCCGTGGGGAGCGGAGGGTGAGACGCCGCAGGGACACAACAGGACGACTGCCTCAGCCCCTCCTCAAGAGCAGAGACAAACGAGAGGGCAATCCTTGCCTCCATGTGCCTCCCTTGCTCAACCGGAGGCCCATAATCTCCTGGCTTCTGGGTAGTCCTGAGAGCCTGGGCTACAAAGAAAGACATTTCTGGCTGGATACTACCCCCACCACCAACTCAGTCACTCTTGCACCCCTCCCTGCACCCCACAGTTGCAATCCACTGGTGCCAGTCTACTCGGCAGAGTTGTTGTACAACCAGCTAGTATCTTTGAACTGCCAACTTTCACGCGGCTGTCTAAAGGTTTATACTAGAGCATAGCTATAAAACTGTGTTTGCAGCTAATGTTTCTGGCTCTCCAGACATGCAGAGGTTTTACCTACTTACTTACTTAATTTCCATACTACCCAATACCTGATGCTCTCTAGTTTACAACAACAGGTTGGTCAGAAGCTTTTTATGCTACCATAGCATGAGCTTGAGATGTCATTCCCGTGCTGAATTAGAATTGTTCTGGTTAGTCACCAGACTGCAAATGCCTAAGAAATTAAATGCAGCAGAACATTACAAAGCGGATGGGGGATGGGTCTTGGTGTGTATAATCTGGAACCCATCTGGAGCAGTCTGAGGCAGCCAATCTGCAACTAGGGTCAGTCAGCTTGGGGTCAAGGGCTTGCACACACAGAAACTTTGCAGAGAAATGCAAGGAATCATTTAAATATCTGTCGGGTTAAAGTTTCCTAAGCACTGGCCCTCTCAAAACAGTCTGGCTGTAAGAGCAGAACAATATCTAAAGTAGGAGAGAAATGAAATCTTTACAGGGATGGATAAGAACACAGACATACAAAAATCCAGGCATCATTTTCATTTCTCTTCTCTTGCAGGTTAAGTTCACTGAAATATCGGAATTTGATTTAGAGGGAGAGGCAGAAAAAATGATTCAGGAAACAAAATCAAGGCACCACACTGGTTTTCCAGCTATTAATATAATTGCGACCTACTGGATGTTGACAAATCATAGAATTCTGGCCTCTAGGGTCAAGTATGGCCCTCCCTTTGACCACTCAAGAAAGAGTGGAGCAGTACATGGAGCTAAATGGGTTTAAAAGGAGCATAAAACCTTCTGCCATTTGGTCCAAGTCTTTGCTTCACTACTATGTTTTGCTGTACCTTCTCCAACACGTGTTGCAACTACACAACTTTAACTTCTTTAAAGTCACACCCAATGAAGTGTTTACTATGCGTCTAAGCTTGTATCCTCAGCTATAGTAACTGAACATTATGGTTTCTTTTAAAATTAAATATATGT
Organism: Varanus komodoensis; assembly: GCF_004798865.1. Lineage (NCBI taxonomy): Eukaryota > Metazoa > Chordata > Lepidosauria > Squamata > Varanidae > Varanus > Varanus komodoensis. Next base: position 4,364,498 of record NW_025335798.1, on the reverse strand, counting down.
GCTTGATCCTATAAGGGAAAGTCATATGGAAAAGACTGATTTTCAACCCTTATCACATCCTCATTGCAATCCCTGTTGGTGCCCCACTGAGTGAGGCTGTGTGTTGATTTCAAGGTACATGGGAATGTCCTTCCCCATCAAAACTGCCTGTTATTATGTTCTGCAAATTGCCATTTCCTGGAATTGCATCAGAGTGATAGAAGATCCATACTTGATGGCAAAATTCAAGTTGTGGTGCCAGACATTTAGCTTCATTCCAAGATGGAAGTTAAATCTTCAAAATTTGAATCTTATGGCTGAGATTTGTATTCTACAACATGTTGGAATGCAAGGTATGTAATCTGAACATTCAGATCTGGCTTTTATTTTTCAAATATCCTTGAACTCTACAGTTAGCTTTTTTCTCTCCCTCCCACCTGTGATTTGAAAACATGATTTAAGATGAACAGCTTGTTATACAGCTGACATTTAAACACAAAATTGACAAGCACAGAACTGAAGAAGGCAAACACCTTCTTTGCCTGCTCAAACATCTCAGTGGCCAAAGTGAGATGCACATGCGGGATGGTCAAATGGTGTCCTGCCATCTCTTACCTCCTGTCTGCTGCAGCAAGATCTCAGCTGGGTTGTGAGGTTTAAGGCCCAGTGCAGAAAGAGGAGTCTTGGCCAATCCTGGTGGAGAGCGCACTGTTGACAAGAGGATATGCACAAAAAAATTTAAGGAAACACAACATTTAAAAAAGAATTACATTTAAGGAGTAATATATCCAGGCATGTCCTGGTTTGTTGCTAAAGATCAGTTTTTAGCCAAAGCTAAACATGGCTGTAAGCGAATCCTGGCTATCTACGTGCGCATCTGGAACTGCTCAGAGCAGCTGGCCTGATGAAACCACAGGAATGCGGCTTCTGAAAGTAGGGGCCTCTGTCTCTCCCTGTCTCTAAGTGACACCTCTGGCTATGCAACAACTTTTCTTTCGTGGAGAAGAGATCAAGCCAGCCTCTCATGACATATACACGAAAGGGGAAGAATCCAAACATTGCTGAAGAGCATAGAACCCCACAGTTCAGCAGAGTGTGATTTCTTAGGGCAACTGGGATAGCGGCCCAGCACAAGGGAAGGCCAAGACACTGTCTTGCTGGAACCAAGATTTATGGATGGCATGGTTTCATCCATGCTTGGCATGTTCTGCTATCAAAGGCAGTTTGTACAGGCATGTGTGTAGCTGAGAGGGCCTTCTACCGTCCTCTCAAAATCAAATCAAAACAACACACCTGCTGGAGCTCCAATAACCGTACAGAGAGATTACCCCTTCTCCTGGGCTGGCACCAATCTTTTATCCTCAGTGGAACTGCTGAGAGATGGCTCATACTCCCTCCTCCCCTGCTATTAATGTGCCTAGCACTGACTAACCTATGTGGCAGCAAGGCTATTAAAAAGTGCACGTATGTGGAGGGTAGGTTAGAAACTTGTATGGAGTTAGGTGATCCATACCAACAATGTTTCCAGCAGGACATAGCCTGTCCCCAATCAAAATAGACCATATCCCCAGTTCCTAATGGTTTCACGTCATTTATACCTTCAGGTTTAGCCTGACAACTAACATATAAAATTTGTTCTGATGGCAATGGTGTAACTGAAAAGGTCAATTCAGCCTCCATATTTAACCTGTGAAACTCTCAGTACCAAAAATGTCCTAAATTGCACTGGCATGGCATTAAATGCTTAAGGTTCATAGCACGATTAAAGCTCCCTTCCTGAGGATTGCATCTAACTGCACATGACTGACATATGATCTTCCTACCTTTTATTCTTCCTGGAAGAGCACCTCTTGGGAAAATATCAATAAAACAGATGCATCCACATTTCTATCCCCCTCCTCTGTAAGCACTGGAAAATGTTTCATTACATTTTAACTGTAATGCAAGAACTGCAAAGCTTTTGGACTAGGTATAAATTTAAACAAAATCCAATATTTTGCAGCTTCCAGTTTCTTCTGGAAGAAGCACAACAAAAAGAGTAATATTCTTGGTAGCACAGTGTTCCCTCCCATTACCAGTATGTTTGAAAAATGACCATGAACAATCAAATGACATCATCCTCTGTCACAGGTTTTTCACAGGGTGAATGTGTTATCTGCAAAGATCATAATCATGAAATTTTAAAAAAAGAATCCAAATCCCACAGCAGACATTGTATATTCTACTAAGCATATATCTTCTACAGAGATGTGGATGTCTATGTTTATGGCATGTACATCCAAGTATATACAAAATTGTGTCAACATACATAGGAGAGTTATATGTATGTATACTTAATATATACACAGCAGGAAGCAATGGAGCAAACAGATGCAGATGCATATGTGGGATGTGTTTGAAACAGCAAGTCTCACAAAACCTCTTTCTAACGTGAGTTTTTTTCTCATTCAGTCCACTGGTATCTTTGTTATGGACAGCTAAACTTCACCAGCTCCAGACAATTCAGGCTTTCCAACTTGAAGCTCAACTTCTTGCCCTAAGGATTTGTGGGCGTACACAGACAAAGAAAGTACTATTGTCCATCGGGGGGGGGGGGGGTTCAACACATTCTCCATGACTTACATTGCAACCCTCTGACTTACGGCTTCAGATGGGCACCCACGCTGGGTCCACAGCAGGAGGAGGGAGGGGGAGAGGAAGGGAGGTGTGTTCAAGGAAAGCCAGTTACCAAGAGTTCATATTTCATCATGGATCAGCTTGGCTGGTTAGGTGGAGCCCTGCTCAGGGCCAAGGAGTGATTGGGAAACATGTGATTCCACTGGCAGCCGTTCCATGTCCAGAACATTATGATCACTGGGCAGGCTGAAGGGTAGAGGCAGCTCTGAGCTTTCCTCCTTAAACTGCATCAGCTTTGCAAGGCTTCACGCTCCATATCCAGTTGCTCGCAAAGGTAACAGACACCAATACAGAGCTGGCGTGCACTTGCTGGATAGGGGAAGCGAAAGGGTCACGTGCTGAACTCCAGAGCTGCCCTCAGCCTGCTGCTTTAAGAATGGGCAACAAGCACAGGCTGCTGAAGGCTTTTGAGGCAGCCTCATTCGAGTCCAAGGGAACAAGAATGAGTGCCCATCTCACCTATCATAGATCAAGTCTCCACATAGACAGTCAGGGTTAGTCACAAAGCATAATGCAGACTGCAATCTGGCACACTCTTAGTTGGGACAAAGTCTTCCTGAATTCAGTAGCAACAGCTTGTGAGTATGGCAAGGGCTGAACTGCCCACCCATCTGGCCTCATGGCCTGCTTGATTTCAGGGAGCAGGAGGACCCAGCTCCTGACATCATGAGGTCCTCAGCAGAAGCACTGACCAGAGAGAGATCTTCCAGATGGCACTTTGGCTGAGGAACTGCTTTTGCTTTGTCCTGTCCTACCCTAATGAAAGAAAGGCAAAGGACAAGCGATGCACATTTGACCAGTGCTGGCAAGAGCTCCTGGCTTCATTCCTGCTTTTCATTTGCTGCACAGGGAACAAGAAGCAAAAGTTTAGTACTCTGTTTGTATTAGTGGAAATTCCAACAAGCCCAAGACTGAACGCACAGCCGGCTTCACTCCCGCATCTCCCACATGGGAGAAGGAGGAGCAGGCAGAGGAATCCTCTTGTTATATCCAATTTGCGATGAGGATTCCTCTTTCTGTCTCCTCCCCAAGCCCTTGGTGGCCTGCATTCCAGGAGATGGAGCCTGGGGAAGGTGGTAAGCAAA
>NW_025335798.1:4313293-4360658 GCF_004798865.1 Varanus komodoensis | reverse complement strand
GCAACCTGACAGAATGTGTGGATTTGTAATTCTTGGAATAATAAGGACATGACCTTGCTATAGAGGTTAGGAGGCTGAAAGTGATAGAGCTGTGACGCTCAGAAGGCTGGTTTGTTTTCCTTATTCCACAAGGACTGGAAGAGGACATGCTGCTATTACTTCTCAGAATTCCATTCACTTTGGTGCTCTGTAACCATTTTGCTACAATTCACTGTATTCTGGGGAGAAGAAAGCGAGCTTTTTAAAATACCTTACATAAAATCTACATGTTGGCAGCTGACAGCAGCTACTAATAACTAGAGCCCTAACATGAGAGAGTATTGGAAATTTTCACCCTTTTCTAGCTACCCTTTTCTAGAAGCATCCATGAAGTTCAGAACCAGACTATTCTTAAAATGATGCTCCCTACATTGGGATATTTTCCATTTCCCAATTTCTCATTGGCTTACTGCTGTTGGTCCACACGCAGCCATGTTAGCATAAGCCTGATGAAATATTGGCAGAACTGTTCAAAGCTGAATTTATCGCTTTAAAAACCCACCACCAAGTTATCAAGGGCTGGTCAGTCAGAGGCATGCTTGGCTAAAAGAGTAAGGAAGACAGAGCATGCAACAGGAAGTTAAAGATCAGAGCTTGTCCAACAGTTTTAGTCGCTGAGCTACTAGTAACTTCTTGAGACTGTCTTGAGTGCTTCCAGAGGTGGTCTTTATCATGCAATTGTCCTGTCTCAGTCTCAAAATTTGACAGAGCATCCAAACATGGTCATCTTAAATTTGTAGCCTTCCCACTCTCCCTTGCCATAAAAAAATTGGTTAAGAAAGGAAAGAGAAAGAACTGCATGGTGTGCTTTGATAAGCACCCTGCCTTGGTAGCATTCTGTAAATCCTCAGGATTATAGCAGCTGCACCCATGGCATAAAGACACTTGACGCGCAGCTTTTAACAATATGAGCTTATTCACACAATCCTATTTATTATGCTGTAACTGCAACACTGTGGTGTGCTTGCACGGATCAACCATTACACTTGGGATTTTGGATGAGGTGAATGCTGTCAGCTGCATTCCGTCCAAGTACTGCCTGATCTGAATGGAGGACAAAGGCCCAGTGTCAGCCTGATCAAATTTCAAATGTGTTCTACCAAAGGAAAAGCAACTCTAAAATATTATCTAGACCAGGGGAAGGCAACTGGGCACCGTCCAGATATTGTGGACTACAACTCCCATCACCTGCAACAATGGTCAGTGGTCAAGGATCAGGGGTTTGTAGTTGGAAACATCTGGACAGCATTACATTGCCTAGCTCTGATCTAAAAACACAAATGCTGTATGTAAATGCAGCTGTGTTTATGTTTGTAACTATATCTATATCTATACACTCAGAGAAAGAGGACACTGAAGCTGATATAAATCTGCTGCTGGATTTTCCTTCTGACCTGTTGATTCACAGAGCAAAGAGGACACAATTCTCTTTGTCCTTGAAGCTTTGGGCTGCAAAGGCACCCAGCAATGCTATGGAACCAGTTGTTACTCTTTTGAGAGTAGTTTAAGTCTGACTTCCCTTGCTTTGTTCCACGAAATAGTCAAACCTACAAGTTTTTCTGGGCAAATCTGCATGGTGTGGTATCAATTAACAGAAACACAATGCAGTAAATGCCCTAAAACGATGATCACACAGAACAGAGACTGGAATCCAGTGTGTGTGCACATTTTATAACATACACCTATGGAATCAGTGTGGTATCTGGATTATTTATTTTAAATTGTGTTAGCACCACTCTTTCCACCAACTGCTGCTTAATTTACTTTTACTCTATTTCTTTTTTCTTTCTTTTTTTAATTTTGGCCTGGTCCTGATTTACAACCACGAGATTTTGGCAATGGTAACAGAAGGAAGGTCAGCGGAAGGAAGGGGCAAAGGGACCTAAATGCTGTGTGCTTGGGATGGAAGAGCAGAAGTCTTTCCGTGTGAGGGGCTGAGCCAGCCTTCCATCTGTGCTGTATGAATGTGTATCTTATTGCACAGTGTATGTTACTGAAAAGCTATAGCAAGTGATTTAGGGTTTGGGTTGATTTTCATTTCCTCCCACCTGCAGAAAACAGCTGCCTCTCCCTGTATCCCACCCTATGGAAACTCAGAAGAAGCCACAATTTAAGAAAACCTAAAGTAGGATAGTGTGCCAGAATGTTAGACTTTAAATACATCTCCTTTAGGACATTCTACCAGATTCGTGTCCCCTGTTTTTTGAACCATCAGTGTTGGTAGCTTTGGAGTATTGATTTTATGCCTAGAAAAACTGCTAGTAGTTGTGATACTGACTGACATGTGTGATAAACAGTTCTTTTGTGTGGTGTGGTTCCTCCCACACAATAATTTGAAACAATCCCTGGAAACCCACAACGATCCCTGAAAGATCATGCTAAAGGGATTTCTGTGGCTTATGCACAAGAGTTTGCAGATGCATTTTCAGTGTCAATCAGGCAAATGCAATTACCGAGTAAGTCCCATGATCCTGCCAGGTGCTCCACAGGATGGGGAATTCCTTGTTCATATTAAAAAGGATTAGAGTACCCAATTATATGCCTTCATGCAGAATAAATGCACTGGGAATCTTCACTGTATGGAACAGTATTTCCTTGGTAAGGAAATAAGTTTGCTTATGTATGTGTTTTTAAAAAGGTTAATAAATCATGTCATCACTAGAGAGAGATGACAGAACTCAGATGCATAACTATTCAGGGTTGCTGATGGATGTAAGGAAACTGTTATCAGTAATGTGCAATGATCATGTTAATCCAGCATTGCATTTTTGAACCTGCTAAAGTGAGCAAGATTTTGCCCTATCTGGATAATGAAATTATTTCCTCCTAGAGATGTTAGAAGGTGCGCGATATGGGCTAGTATTGGGCAGGCTTATCTAAAGGAGATGTGCATAGGGTGTGCATAACCTCATATACAGCCCACCAAGCAAATACCCTAATTCTATGACTCCAGCCCTCCAGACACCCCTCCATTCTTCCAATCCCAAATACACAGCAAATACTGGATTATCAAGCATATGGACCACTGCACATGGCTAGTAAGTGTCACTATGCTTTGTGGGCCATGGGATACACAAATCTGCTGTGTCTTAGCTTCAGAGTTGTTAAGAATATTTAAATATTTATAAACAATAATGGCCCTCAGTTTTTGGAGGACAATAAAAAGGAGAGTGCAGGAAACAGCACAATCCTAAATGGTTATGTTTTAAGATAACATCCAGAAATGTGGATTGTCTTCTTCAGAGCCAGCTCCTTGATTCTGAGGACCCTGGCCAAGACACCCTCAATAGAGGCCTCAAAACAGGTTGTGTGGCATCAGAGCCACTCTTTCTTGCCAACAGCGCTACAGCAGGAGGAAGGTGAACAAGCTGGTGGCAATGGCAAAGAGCAGGAACAACTCCAGCAGGCTCTTGCCCAGCTGTAGCCCCTTGGCATGGACTTTGCCATTCCCACCCCTGAAACCAGCCCTAGTCTTCATTACTTGCTGGTAGCTAATGGCACCAGCAACCTTCTATGTGGCTCCTCCCCACCTTAAGTTGCAAAACTTTGCTGTTGCAATCATCACTGTGGAGGAATGTGCACTTAACAATGGCATTGTGAGAAGACTGCATCAAGAAGAGGTGAAAGTAATGGGGAAAAGAGCCAAGACTGACAGATGGAGAGAAATGGGGGAAAGAAGGTGTGATTAAAATGGTGGTGGGTGTCAGGAAGCTGAGAACGGTTTGACTGGCTGCCTCTAGGCCTGGCTTTGCCAAAGCCACCCATCCACCCCTTCTCCTCTCCCATCCCCTTGCCCAAGCCACAGAACTTACGTAGGTTACTGTAAGGGGTTTGTGGTGAGACAGGGAAAGCAGGGGTTGGGGGAGAGGTCTCACCACCGCTGGAGGGTGGACTGCTTGGCGAGGTCCCCTGCATCTCTTCAAAGGCTTCCTTGTAGCTATGCAGATGGGGCTGTGAAAGAGAACCAGAATAAGTTATCAGCATTTAAAGGTCCGCCGTGCTGCCGATTCATGCAAACCCTTAGCAAATAGAAACAGGAATTCCTGTTTGTCTTTTTGTAAATGTTTTCCTCCTGGGCTAGCTCTTAAATTTCTTGCTCCAGTGCCTCCCTCTTTTGCCTTTTCACCCCTTTCTATCATCTCTAATTTCAGAGAAATTTCTATTATTGTTGGGAAGGGCAGTGGCTCTTTCCAATTTTAGCAGCAAGGATGCTTTTAACACAGGGGCGCAGGGCTTCTTTCAGGCCAAGGGCTGGATTCCACTGGGGGAAGCTCTTGGTCCGCATTCCAGAAGCAAGCAGGGCAGAAGGCAAAACAGGTAGAGCCAAAATACCCCAAATGCCAGCCAAATTCCACTTAAAGCTCTTAGAAAAGGCCTTTCAACGTTTTAGAAGGAGAAGGGGGCTGTTCAAAGGCTGGAACCAACCAATGTGCCATGGGTTGGGAGACAGGGGGCAGTTACAGGGGAAAGGGGGAAGCCCAGTGGGCCAGAGGTGTACTGCTGCTTTAACGGTGCAATAAAGGCACACCTCTGTTCTACACAGCAGCTTACATGCCTGCAAAATGTCCATCTCAGTAAAATGCAACCCCTTGATTATTTTGCAGAGGATTTTAACCAGCCTTAAATGTCTTTTTACCTTCAGTCAGTGACTGGAGATAAGAGCAGAAGAAGGTTTTGCACTGGATGGTGATTCCTGGGAGCCCAGATCTGGCCCAAGGTCCAGAGGCTCCCCATCCCTGCTCTTACAGGTATTCCATCATTTATGATGCTGGAAGCAGGAACAACCATGGCAATGTCACAAAGCACTAAAATAGAACAAGCACCTTCAAAGTGGAAGGCAGTTTCTACCCAAGCAATATTTGGTGAGGGCTCCTTATTTGCATGTCATTTGCCTATGCCATTGCCAATTAGCTCTTCCTTCTTCACCACCAGACTTTCTCTACTTACTGTAAAGAAATGGGACTAAAGAAATAACTTCCATCCGTTTCCGAGTTTCAAAGCAAAGGGGTCAGGAGGGGAGGGGGGGATCTTTTTAAAAAATGCACCTCCTTGGGCCTTCCTCCAGGGTTGGCAGATATGGTGCTGACCACTTCTGGGGAGACACAGTGAACTGGAGAGCGCACAGTGGGGCTTCGCGGTGAGCTTGGCTCCTGGGGGCTGTTCTCATACTGGCCTTCACTGGTGGTACGTCTCCGGATGGGGGCTTCAGTTTCTTCTGGCGACTTCTCCCGTGGTGACTGTACCTCTGAAAGTCCAATTGCAATATGAGGAAGTGGGTGCTGAGCCTTAACACAATCACAAATTCCACTAAGACACAGGGCCAGTATTCAGATTTTTAAGAGTGCTCTGGCATTGGAAAGGAAGGGGAAGTGGGATAAAACAATGGATTAATGAGGAAGAAAATGGGCAATCATTCACTTTCCGTTAGCAGATTATAGTGACAATCAGCAAGCACAGCTTTTCATATACTTAAAAACCTCACATATGGTGCCACCATGCTGATTCTGTAAGTCCTGCTCATGTGATTTCCCCTCTCCTTTTTGAGGGAGATGAGTACCAAGCAGGGCCCTCGGGAAACTGCCAGGGATGCCCCTGTGTCATACTTTAACTCTCCTACATGTCCCTGGCAGGGCACTGCTCCTTAGGTAAGAGTTTTAAATGTATGAACCAGGGCATTGGCTTTGGTAGGCTGTACTTAGGACAGGCGGCCTTAATGGTCTCCTTCTTGTTCTGGTGATCAGGTTCCATACATCCAATGCTGGCATACATCCTTCAGCCACCTGGACTTCTCCACCAGAAATTTTTATCTTCCCATCTTCATGCCCTTTTCCTCCCCGTGCCAGCATTTTCATATAATGGCCTGGGAAATGGCTGGCAGATGGGGGATCTGCATAAGGAGCTGGAAGGAGCTCTCTCTGAAGTCATGACCATCCCCCCAGTACCTTCCGGCCTGCCACAAATCTACCTCTGTAATCCAGGCAACACTGAGCCTGAAGCAGTGGGAAAGCGCTTGATGAAGGAATCACTCCAGAGGACTCAGGCAACTGAGCAAAGTCACACAATGACAGGGAAGGCAACAAGGCCACTGCTCACCCTGACCTGTAAAAGATGACTAAGATACTAATCTGCCTGTTACACGCCTCTTTCAAGTTACTGGTTCCGGCATTCAGGCAGGCATGAAGTTCTGCTTCAGAAGCCTATTCAAGAGTTTTAAAGCCTATTCAGGTTTATGGGAACAGCCCCTTCTCATTGCTTCTTGGTAACTAGAGAGCAAGGAGGGGGCTTGTAAGATGCTTGAGGGCTCCAGGTTCCAGACATTACTTTAAATGTGTGTTGAACTGTCCCCCCACCCACTGAATATTAGGTGTCCGTGTGTCCATGTGTGCACGTAGGGAATCCTGCTTCCCTCCTACTCTGCATTCTTGGATCCCAATCCAGATTGGGGACCCTTGCCTAGAGAAAAAAATGGAGAAAAAAGAAGAAAAGATGTAGCTGCTAGTGATGTAACTTTGGTCCTGGGAATACAACAAAACCCCTCGAACTTAGACATGGACTTACTTTAAAACAAGCTGATTTTGCTCTGAACTGAATCAAGCCCAAACATGTGTGTTTTATAGAAGATGACTGCAAACGGAGCCCAAGGAAGCTCTGGGGTCAAAAGGAAGCTGATTTCCGTGGATGCACAGCCACAAGGTTCTGAAAGCCATCCGCACGACTGGATTTTGTTAGCATGGACTTGACATGCTGGCAATGGCGGCACCTGCAACCATTCAAAATGTGGCCTGCAGCGGTACAGTGGACTCTGGGGTCCAGGAACACACACAGTCTGAGCAAGCGAGAGGGACCAAACCGTCCTTAAATTGTGGCACTCTCTTGCCTACAATGCATGGACGTATTTTAGGGCAGGTCGTCACTCGTTCAACTCATTTCTTAATGAGACAGTCTTTAGAGGCTCGACACTTCCGTTGTTCAAGCCTTAGCCAGGAAAAGAGCCGGGAATCTGCACTGCATTCCGGCCTGCCTCTTTCTTTGCTTTAAATAAAGAGCAGTGGGTTCTCCCCTGCACTCTTGCAACCCACCTTCAAGCACATTCAGATGATTTCTGCCCCTGCCCTGTAAGGCACTAGGCTGCCAAGACAGAGGCATCTTGGTGCACATCCCTTACGGACATTCGTAAAGCAGGCTCGTGAGATTTCCAAGCAGCCTTTGAGCCTGCTGGCAAATCTGGATCCTTCTTTGATTAGTAACAGCTATGCCATTTTCTCAGCTGAAGAAAGCCTTGCCTTTCACACAGCTGGGAGGGGGAGTGAAGAGAAGTAGGAATGCACTGCTCTGGGGCAGTGCTAAGATATTCCTGATACAGAAGCCCACTTGGGCAGAGAAAGAGGAAGGAGCCAGTATCCATGGTGACAGAAGCAACCAAATGTAACATCTGGAAGAAAGGAAAATCCACAGACTGAAGGGGTAGCCCATGTAACATTTTCATAGATTACGTTCTGCAGGGATGGCCTTCTGGCTAGTTTGAAATCCAGTAGAGGATCACAGAGCTGGAAAATTTCCAGGAAGTAGCATCATGATCTGGCTCTCGATCCACTCCACCTACCTCTAAACGGTGCTGTTTTCTTTGATGCTATATTTCAAGGAAGACAGTGGTACATTTGCTGTGATAATGCCCCTTCTGTTTATATTTGCATCATCTGGCATCAACATAAGACAAACGAATGGAAACTGGCTTCCTTTCTAAAACCCTGATTTTGCAGCTGCTGGCACAAGCCAGAAGGTCAACATGAGCCCTTTGCAACTTTTCAATTTCATCCTGAACATAACAAGCACAAAGTCAAGGCGAGGCACCAGCTTTTAGTGCCAGGAGACCTTGACTGAAGCACCAGCCTGTTTTGTTGGGGAACGGAGCGGAAATCAGGGCACAGAGGAGAGAAGTGGGCGAGAGAGAGAAGCCTACAGTCTCCGTAAAGGCTTGAGTCAGAAACTCATTTGGCAGCAGCAAGGCACAGCACAGGCAAGGTTCAGTGCCCAATGCAAAGGGAGCAAAGATCAGGAAGGTTCTGCTAACGTGTGCGGGGAAGGCCTGGAAAGGAAGCCATTGCTCTCTGATGCAACGCATTCCACTTCCCTCCCACACAGAGAGAATGGCCACCACCATTTCCTCTGGACTGCTGCTGCAGGCACATTTCAAAGGTCTCCTGCACCAGGCTGCAGGCCCCTCCCCTTGACCAGACTGTAGAAATCCTTCACTTTCCCCTGCCCTCGTGGGCTTTGTTTCCTCCTTCCTTTTTAAGTGAATGGGGACGGGGGAAGGAAGGAAGAACGGAACCAGTGTTTCAGAGCCAAGAGTGGCGACGCTTTGGCTCAGGGTGAAAAGGCTTGCTGGAATTATTGAGGACATAAAGAAAAAAAGATGTGCTCTAGCAAAATGCCACTCAATGAATTGTAACTCCTGCCCTCCTGTGCAACATTTATAAGCAAAACTCTAAGCCGAGAGATCCTTAGGGCAAGGCCACCATTTCCTGTAACCTTCAGCAAGGCTCTTCAGCTACAAGGGAACAATACCTTCCACCCAGCATAAACTGAATACAGTACGCTTCCTCACAATATTTTGGGCTGGGGACAAGTTCAAGATAAAGCACAGCTTCAAGATAAAGCACGTAGTGGATCAGAGTCCCATCCACTGAGGCCAAAGGAGCAGAAAAGTTGGGGTAGTGACTTGCTTGCCTGTTCACATATAGAGCAGGAAAGGGCCTCGCCTCGTCTCGCCTCTGCCCTGCCCTGCCCTGCCCTGCCCTGAAATGTAGCTCAGATATGTGGGAAACTAACCGTTCTTCCTGATTATGTAACTCAGATATGTGGGAAACTAAACCATTCTTCCATCTCACGTGTTCCACCATTTGGGGTATTAGCTCATCCAGCTCTGATACTGAACTGGACCCAGAACAAGTTGCTGAATGTGAAGGCCTCTGTCACTCAGCGAGTAGAGGACATGCTTTGCAGTAGCTGAATCCTAGGTTCAGTCCCTGGCAGCTCCAGTTTCAATAGGCTCAAAAGGAAAAGATGGAGAGGACATTGTCTGAGGCCCTGCAGAGGTGCTTTCAGTCAGAGCAGGCAATCCTGTGCCAAATGGAAGAAAGGTTGACCTGGCGTGATGCAGCATTCTCTGCTCCTGTCAGTGCAGCAGGAAAGATGGGGATGGGGATGGGAAAGGGGAAGGCTCCACTCCCTTCTACCACAAACTCCTTGTAATGTACAAAATAGACCCCTGCTCCATGTCTGGCAGACCCCAGCCTGTGCCCCAGGTGTGGGCCTGTTCCAAATTCCAAGAGGCTTTTTATTCCTACGGTTTCTCCTTGCTATTGCTGGCTGGACACCTGAACAGGTGAGCAATGAGAAGAGAATGGAGAAGGTAAAATCTGAACTGAGAAGGAAAGGGCCAATGAAGGTGCCTTGCCTGAGGGCTCCTCAGAACCTGGTTCTGGTGTGGATTTATCCTCCACCCTCTGCATTAGGTGTGAATGGGCAGGCATGTAAGTAAATGACTCCAAGGTGCTCAGTCATGAGTAGCAGCTTGGAGACTTGCAAACATGAGAGGCAAACTGCCTGCATTTCAGATATTCATAAAAGCACAACTGTGATTAAAACTGTATGCATTTATATGTATTCATAAACAGATGCTGAAAAACAGCAAGTGGATAAATAGTTTTACCCTCACAAATATGCAATGCAAATGAAGTGCATTCCTGTTCTCTTAAGAGTTCTTTGTAACTGGAAATTCTGCATAGCATTAGATTCAATGGTCTAGTGAAACCTTACTTTTTATTCTTTATCATTTATTAGAGAGAAGGCATGGGCTGAGGATGTGCAGGGCTCTCCAAGAATGTAAAGAACCACTACTCGACTGAAGGTGACCAGGTGGCCTGTTTTACAGAGAAAAGCCCTTCCTTTTATGTAAATAGCCTTGAATCAAAACTCCCTTTCTTCTTCTGGAGGAAATACCAAAGAAATATTTCAACAGCAAAATGCTTCACTCTCAAAGACAAATTGAAATATTGTTCATGACAAATGGGAGCAGAGAGCCTTAAGAACATATGAAGTCCTAAATGACTTGGGACCACTACACCTGAAGGACAGCCTGGCCCCAAATGCACCCACCCAGCCTTTAAGATCAGTTTCGGAGGAGCTTCTGAAAGAGCCATCCTCCAAGGAGGTAAGGAGAATGGCAAATAGCAAGAGAGGCCTTCTCAGTAGTTGCGCCCCACCTGTGGAACAGCCTCCCGAAAGCAGTTCACCTGGCCCTTTTGCTACAATCTTTTTGGTGCCAGGCACAAACAACTTTATTTTCTAGACATGTTAACAAATGATTTTATCTAGGATAATTTTAAAGGTGTTTGTTTATACAGCATTGCTGTTTTAATCTATCGTGCTTTAAATGATCATCCCTCAGCTGTATATTGTTTTGTGTTTTATTTAACTGCTTTTTTATTGCTCTGTTGTGTTTGTTATTCTATTATAATCTGCTTAGAGAGCCCATGGGCCAATAATGCAGAATGTAAGATTCATAGTAAATAAATAAGCAAACAAACAAACAAACACATTAACATCACAGTGTACACAATAAAGACTCCTTCTTTGGTCTACTTTTGGGTCTGGTTTCATATTAATGGACTTGCACCCAATGCAATATTAAGGCTCAGTTCAGACCTAACAATCTTATTTTATATGAGTTCTTGCTTTGAAAATGAGCTGCATGTTCTCATGCTTCTTGGTTTCTTGTGTGGCCTAAGCTTGGCAACTATGGCTTAATCTCTGTTTACAAGCCTGGTCTGGACAATAAAGGAAACTGTGGTTGAACAAGCCAGGAGAGCTGTGCACATGAGGGAAGGGGAGGGCAGAGAAGATGCTGTGCTGTGCACAGCTTGCTTGCTACCCAGTCAGCCCTGATCTATCATACTCAGACCGTGGTATCTCCACTGCGTCTACTGCAAGTCTTCCAGGCAAACTCCTGGGGAACATTGAGCAGGTCTTTCATACAAGTCAGACAAATGGACAAACAAAAGCCTCTTCTAATTTTAGAACTGTATGATGCCGTAGGAAAACTATTTCCCTCCATAGATTTATGAAGGTGTTAAAATTTTTCATTTCAAACTTTCCCAGGCATCCACCATCATAATGTGGCTGGCACAAGTTGATGGTCTGGTGTGGGGTTTGGGCTGAATCACACTTTGATTCTTGGGGAAAGAATAATGCCTTCCAGCAGAGCACTTGATAGCAGTATGGGGAGAAATCTTTGGGGGACAGCACAATATATGCACTTGGACTGGTTCCATCTGTCCATTGTGATGGTAGGTGGTAGCAAAGATAATTATGTGTACGTGGCAATGGGGATTTTGCTTCTTCCTCCATACCAGCCCTAACATTGTATAAAGCATGTGTGCACAGGGCCCAAAAGCAGTGAAATAAAACATGCATACGCAAAAGCCCATTCCTCTAGTCTACACAGCTCTCTTTCCAGAGTGACATGCTATGGTATGCATATTACACTCCTTTAGAAGCAAGTGCACACTGTATATAGACACCATGGACCATCATTCCAAGGAGAGACCGTAAGTGAAAGCTATCAAGCATTCAACATTAATACTGGAGTGGCAAGTGAAACAGACAGTCTGTATTGGTAGACAACCTTGTGCCCAACAGATGTGCTGGACTACAGCTCCCTCCAGTCCCACCCCACAGGATCAGGATTGTGGGAGCTGCAGTCCAAGACATCTAGAGGTTGCCTATCCCTGGCCCATGGGATATTTCCCCTAGGCTCTGGGTAGTGGAGAAGAAAGGAACAAAAGGCAGTGTTAAGTTGACCGAAGCTCTGTGAAATTTTACCAGAGTACAAATTCCAAACCTTTTTGGGGAGAGGTGGGTGGATTCAGAAGACCCAAGAATCCTGTATTGGGGCAAATGGAACAGTTAAATCAACATACAACACCTTCTGTTTGAATGGCAACCCATGTTTTGAGATACAGTGATTGGCAATGCTTTCAAGGAAGAGTCCTGAGGCTGGTGAGAAAATGCTTGGACACCTTTATATACTGAGGCTGCTGCACCAATGATGGAGACCAAAATCAACAGCATCCAGGAGCCCTTGCTGCTGAACACATAGTCCCAGTAAAAACTTGATCTTCTCAGCAGAACTCCCGTTCCATGAATACCGTGCATGTAACAGGACACTGCTGAGCAACCACACATTTGAAATCCATTGACAGGTTCATTTCTGCAGAGCAACCTGAGGAGCAAGACCCTGAGAATTTACACACCCACATGTTCATTCCCTCTGCTGGCCATACAGAAGCCCCTGTCCCGATTCCAGGCAATGCTGTTAGACACAGTAGAAAGGTCTGAAGTGATATTTGTACAACACACACACCCTTCGATAAACTTCCACGTGTGGCCAAGCTCTGTAGCAAGTAGGCATCCCATTCCTGGCCTTTAGTACTTCTCCTCCTTGCCAGCCCCCATACCCATGCAAACTGCTTCCCTCCACATTTATGAAGAGACTGGAACAGCACCAGCAACAATGCAGAAGTGAGTGTGGAGTGCACTGAAATAAACAGGCCACCTCCCCAGCCCTTTTGCAAGTGATTTCTTGACAACACCACAGATGAACATCACACAAAGCAGATGAGTCCACCAACAAGCTCATTAAACATGGTGCGATGGAGGGAAGCACAACCAATAATAAAAATAAGGATCTTTGGGGTAGAGCAAGGCTGTACTTAGAGTCCAGTATTGGTAGGTGCAAAACTTTGGGCCAGATAACGCAAGGATTTTAATCCAGTTGAACACACAGATATGTCATGTGTGAGAAAGGGTCTTTAAACTATCTGAAATAATCTTCTGCGTTGAAAAGAAGCTGACAGGGTTAGCCCTAACATTATCTAAAGTGAGGGAGTCACTTCAAGTGGTAGATACCAGAAAGTAGCAACAGGGTGCTGGGGGAAGAGAGCCATGTGGGCCAGGTGGTCTGACCTTTGCTGGTATGGATAGATGAGCAATGTTTAAGGTTTCTAGGGTTTGCCAAACTTTGCCTCACTGATCATCTTGTGCCTGGGGTTCATTTGCTGCTCACTTTGAGCAAGAAAATTGTGCAAAGCAAGCAGTGACTAGACACAAAATCTGAGCAAATTTCCCTAAATTTGCACAACTTTCTTCCATAAACTGATATGGGACTAATTCAGTTTACAAGAGACATTTGTGTGAATTAGGTAGTTTAGACAAATAGAACTTGGGAAGTTGCTAAAGTCAAATATGAGCGCATGTTCCGCAATTTACAAATACTTTTTCTGGGCCTGTGCTCATGCTCGTAACAACATTCAGGGCTTCAGTCAGGGCACGCTGCATGTTTTGCAAGCAAAAACAAAATCTTCCTTAGTTTCTAGCTCTTTGCCCTCACCCTAAGTTGGTCTGCACCTTTCAGGTGTGGTGGACAGTATTCCATCGCCAGTATTGTAGAGCTATTCGACTGCAAGCCCAACTGGCTTTTGTACAAGTAATGGAAGGGATGCCATTTGCAGCTCAGGCAGCAAAATGTTGTGGGAGCTAGAGAGGAAGTCCTTCTGCCATTCCTTCCACAAATTAGGGAACAGGCTATGCCCTAGTTTTTGCAGGTGCCATTTTGGAATGGACTCTAAACAGCTGCAACCTTCCACTTCCCCACTGGGGAAAGAAGCCCTGCCTTTCTGTCCTCCATGCAACAGGAAAACAGCAACCATGCAGGAAAGCCAAGGCAGGAAGGAAGTCTGGGAAGAAAGAAGAGGAAAAGCAGCAACAGAACAAACCAGAAAAGGAGAAGGATCGTTGTCGGTGAAGAGGAGGATGGGGGCTTTTCATGCTCTTCCGGATGTCCCGGAGTTTGGCGTTGTACTCTGACAGGGGGAGACGGAGGTAGGGTGGGTAGGAGCAGAGGAGCAGCAGGAGAAGGTCAACCAAGGATGAAACAAAATCCATCACGGAGAGTGAGAGAGTAGTCAAGACAGAACAAACATCACAACAGAGAAAGGGGGAAAAACACAAGAGAAAATATTAGTTTGAAGTTTACTGCATGCCTAAAGGCTCTGTGATCTGGGGAGAAGGTTAGGGTCAAGTTCATAAGATGAGAAATCAGTGAATTAATCTAGTGACCACCTCCTTCATGGAAACTTGGGTGGGTACACTAAATACAGAATTTATGAAGTGATAAATTCCACGATAGACCTAATGTTCATTGGATTTAAGAGAAATTACAGACAGATATGACACCACTGATCATCATCATCATCTACTC
This sequence comes from Varanus komodoensis, assembly GCF_004798865.1. Classification (NCBI taxonomy): domain Eukaryota; kingdom Metazoa; phylum Chordata; class Lepidosauria; order Squamata; family Varanidae; genus Varanus; species Varanus komodoensis. The sequence goes on along the minus strand of NW_025335798.1, from coordinate 4,346,296 downwards.
TGGATAATGTTTTTTGGGCCTCAGTTTTCAATCTGGTAATTAGAGGAGGCCATCTCTGACTCAGCCCACAAAATAAGCAGGAGCTGGACTACACAAGCTAAGATATTACAAGAACTGGCCGAAAGGTGTGACAGAGGAGAGCCAGCGGTGGATTAGCATTAACAGGTGCAAGCCAAGACCCACCACTGGCCCTGCTCCTCCTCCATGTTGCTAATCTTTCAACACATGTGAACAGTGACGACAGCAAGAAAAGGGGGGCTAAGCAACCGTGGCAAGTGGAACCAAGTGATCTGGCCCAAGGAGCTCACATTACGTAAAAAAGAATCTGGACATGATGCAAATGTGTTCATTATGTAAATTTGGCACTGTAAACAAAGATGTGTTAATTACCTTCTCTTATGGGGTGAGGCACATCTCTGAGAAAGCAAAACCTGTGCCTCTTTGAAAGGGGCCCTCATTTTTCTGCATTTGCTCTGCACCACCATCTCAGGTTGCTCTCTGTCTAGCTGCTGTCCTGCCTTTTGGGGTGCCTGCCAGTTGTGGTTGTGTGTTGTCTGTATTAAGTAGCAACAGTGTACAAGTTTAACATCTATATGGAATTTAATGCAATCCTGTTCCACCAGAGAAGAATTTAGACTCAAAATGCCCTGTGATTCATGTGTGTGCTTGTTTAACGAGAAGTTCATACCTCTGCCATCAATCATATTGGGTCCACTTTTGAGGTGGGGAAAATGACACTAACTAGAATGGCCTTCCCATATGTATTTCATGCACTTACTATCAAAAGCAGCCTTCTCACCCATGCCCATTCCCATACACGGTGCAATCTTACATTCACTTACCTGGGAGTAAACTCCATTGAAGACAATGGGATTTACTTCTTAGTACACATGGACGGGATTGTGATGTGTGTCACCCAGCAATTTTAAAACCAAATAACCCATTGCTTCTATTTTCAAAAAATGGGAATGTTAGACTTTGTGCCCTCCATACTTTGTGCAACTTCCTGTTCTTACTTTATCAGATTTTAATCAACCTGCAGTCCTAGGTGATGTGGGCAGTGCTGGTCCTTAGATAGTTAGCCCCAAGAGAAAGACGACACACATACATATAGTTACTGTTTAGGAACATTTCTGGCTGGTTGCATGGATAGGAATTTCCCAGAGTGGGTAAACATACAAAATGACTTCTGGAGGCATCTCTGACTCATCATGTGAATGGTGTCAGGGCTTCCATTCAGGCACAGGAACTCTTGAGCCAGGCAGAATTCCCAGTAGCTGAGGGATGCTTAGGTTTCTCTGGGAGGCGAGCCCTCCTAGAGGACTTTTGCCTTAATCATTGCAGCCCTGCTCCCATCCTGTTGCGTAGGAAATCTGAGTTCTCATGACAGCGAGAATCAGGGAGGAGGAGTATCTGTGAAATTCCAAACATACCCGCCTTGGAACAAACAGGCAATTTATAGTAGCATGAATTGTAAATAACATGCCAGCCCCTACTCTCTCAGCTTGTTCCACGCAGTTCCAGCCCCCCTTCTCATCATTCCCCAGCGTCTGCCAAATCTTTTGATTCACTCCATGCGCGGTGAGCATGGCACTCCTAATACTAACTGTGAGCCTGGACTGCAATCCAGGCTTCCACAATGAGATAGCTATTTGTTCCCCTAGGATTTTTGTACACGACATCTCCTGGAAATGCCCATCAAAGTACATCTCAGATTGAATATTCCCGTAACATAACAACATTCTGTAGGGCTGCCCTGTCTCTGCAGTGGGGCCAGCCATGCCAGTAGGCAGGGTGTGGTGGCTGCCTCAGGCAGCTGTTGCTGGGAGGCACCAGAAAGGTGTTGGAAAGGGAGCTGTGGTCTACCCTGTGCTAAGCTAAACCAGCGTGGGGCCACCAGGTGTGGTGGAACATGCTGTCCCACTGCTGTGTTGAACAACGATTTAACTGCCAGTCCAAGCAGACTATGAACATGGAATGGGAGGGGGCACCGTCTTTGCTGCTGCTGCAAGCAACAGAATGTCTTGAAGGGCCGGCCCCACTTTCCAGAACAGGCACAGAATAGCTGAAGAGCATTGCCCATAGAATCATAGGGTTGGAAGGGGCCAAGAAGGCCACTGGGTCCAACCCCCTGCTGTTGCAGGACACCAGTTCCACCCCAACTCTATAATTAACCACTGATTCAATACCAGCTGTCTCTTGTGGTACTGATACATCAGCCTAGCCTTCTCCAACCTGGAACCCTGTAGATGTGTTGGACCAGAGTTGCCATCATCTCCAATTATCACAGAAACCTAAAATAGCCTATCCATAACAGTCGGGGTGGCATATGACGCAGAAGACAAGGGGATGATAATATCTCAATAATGCCATGAGATTTTTATTCTATCAGCTGAGTCCCTCTGCTCTGAAAGCAGCAGGAAAACCCCCATCTCGGTGGAAGTAGAGCAGCTGTAACTGCTGCAGAAATCTTGCCATGGCCCTGACAGAGCTGCAAGGGCCTCTCAGTGGTTGCCCCCTTTACTCATCCCGCAGTCTTTCATTTATTGATTCATTGCATTTCTATGAAATTTCAGTATCTTAACACTCTCCCTTTGATGTGCATCTAAACGGACATGGAGCTACGTATATATTAGCAGTGGGAGAAGTGGGGCTACCCCACTGGTCTGGTTGCAAGGCCTCCCCCACAAAGGCTTCCTCTCCCACAACCGCTACTCGTAGCACCAGCCGCCATTCCAGCAAGCTGCACGTACTAAGGCAGATGTGCTAAGGAAGCACAGCTATTCCACCTGGCCTGCTGAAAGGCTGCTTCGTTTATTCCTCTTCCCTCCCTGTGGTGTCTTTTGACATGCTTAAGCCTGTGCACAAAAGCTGACTTTATGACTGATTGTATGCCAGTCACTCCGGGGCTTGTGGTTTCCTGGATGATCAGTGGTTTGATCCGGCAGGGCTCTCCTTTTCTTCTCATGTTCACATCGGGACTCACTGTAGGGTTGTATTCTTAGCTGCTGCATCCCAAGCCCAGCTTCCACTGCCTTCATAATGTGTTTGACAGACAGAACAGCCCCCAGACCAAACACTGATACCGAAGTCTGACCTGCACCCCCTCCACTTTCTGCCACTGACTGCTGCTGCTGTGTAAAATATGGCATGCAGATTCTTAAGGATTCTTTAAATTGTCCAAAGTGTTAGGAACAGGGAGGATGGGTTGGCAATGCCCCCAGTTCAAGACCATCAGTTCTGTTTATGGCTGGTTTCAGGTGGGACAGATTCTGAGCTCAGTCTCTCTAAAGGAGAGGTGGTGAGTGTGTGTTTTCTAGCTGCGTGTTTGCAACTGAGATCATGGACAGCTACACACACTCCCTTGGGTACCACAGTGACTCAGTCTGGTTTCCCATTCCACAGTCCTCCTTATCCCAGAACTGAGCCATTTTCTTTCAGCTGAATGCCTTTAATGCCTGTGGCCAAGAGCTGACCTGGACAGAGCCCAGCAGCTGAGGCTGGCACTGGGGCCTGGACTGGAGCCAGGAAATGTCTGAGGAGTTGTGCAATTAAAAACTTTTCTGTGTAATTACCAGTGCTGGAGCAGTGGAAGCCAAGGCTGCATGCTGGGCACAGTTATCCCCATATTCTTGAACCAGTTGTGTTGCTGCCTTGATAGAGAATTCCAGTGATTTAGTCCTGATGGCTGGTCATTTGGCAAGTGCAGCTGGTGAGGGCCATGCCTGGCAGTCCTGATCCATCATGTGAGAATTAGGAAGGGTGCTCAGGGAATTATGTTAGAGAGCTGGTGTGGTGCAGGGGTTAAGAGTGCTGGACCACCGGGGACTGGGGAAATCTAGTCTCCACTTAGCCATGAAGCTTACTGGGGAACACGGGACAGTCAATGACTGCCAGTCCAGCCCAGCCTACCCACAGGGCTGTTGTTGTGAGGATAAGATTGAGAGGTGAAGAACCTTGTGTGCTGGCTTGAGTTTCTTGCAAAGGAAAAGGACACAGATGATGATGATGGAAGATATCCTCTTTCAGTACCATCAATACCAATTAAAATAGAGGGTCATAGATATTTAAAGATATTTAAAGATAATTCAAACCAAGGTATATGTGTGTCTGTATATGTGCATTCTACATGCTTCCATTCTAGGTGGAAAGAAATTTAAAATCTAGAAACTGATGAAATTTGAGCCAAGGAATCTTGGCTCTGCTCCTTTCCTTTCCTTTCCTTTCCTTTCCTTTCCTTTCCCTTCCTTTCCCTTCCTTTCCCTTCCTTTCCTTTCCTTTCCTTTCCTTTTTCCTGAGATGGTAAGCTACTAGTCCTCAGAGAAGATAAGTATTTAAAGACAAGTAGTATCTGCTTGAAATGATGGGCCACACTGCTTGGGGTATCAAAGAACCTTTCTGTTTGGAGTTCCCATTCTATGTTTCTTTCTGAGCAGGTTACAAGTAGGGGAAGAAGGAAAGGTTCCATGGCATTGAGTTTGCTAGCAGCAGAGGGAAAACATACAAGTTTAAGCACCAATTACATTTTCCCTCTGCAGAGTAAAGCAACTACAGAAGATGATTTGAATTTGTGGCACAAGATCACCTCACCCCCCCCCCCCCCCCCCTGTTGTTCCATGGCCCCAATAACAATTAGAGGGTCCATGGCTGGTCTTGCTGAAAAAAAGGAACTCCCAACTCAGCTGTTATATCTATTTTGACCCTTACATACCAAAGGTATGGAGAGCAGAATCATTCATTTAGTTCCCATTTTAATGTAAATCTAATTAAATCTTCCTGAATCACTTTGAGAACTGAAACAGTTATCCTGCTGTATTCTCATCACTCTGAATTTTGCAACAAAATTCTGCAATCAAAACGTGTCTACAGTGATGTACATGTTGGAGCAAAGTGTGCTAAAAAAAACAATAACATGCACTTGTTGAAAAAAATAATATATAAAATTGCATTATATCAGGGGAAAATTGTTTCAAAAATGTATATATTAGGTAAAATGGCATTCAAAACAGATATAATTGGAAAAATGTGCATGAAAAACATGCACACCTTTGGGTAGATTATGAAAAGGATCACAAATGGATGTGGAAACAGAACACGACAAACTCAAAGCTGCAAAAAAGGCAAAACTGATAGAAAACAAAACTGACAGATTTATCTATCCCTAATCAAAGGAGTGGCCAGATAATGGCACTTTGGTGTTGTACCTATGCCTCTCTTCCTATGGTTTTGTGCACCAATTCATTCTATCTCATTCTTGCCCTGCCCTGCCCTGCCCTGCCCTTTTGATTATTATCACACGAATCCCTAAAAAATGCTCTGAATTCTGCAAAGACTATGGTAGTGAAGTACTTGAAGCCATTTCAGCGTATGTGCCTTGCTTGCCTGGAGTGAGTTTCAGTCTTCTGGATGCAGAGAACACAGAGGCCTGCCTGGGACTGCCAGAGCTCCAGGCTTCAGCTATGGAATACTCCACTTTTGTGGGTGTGGTGGACATCTCTTTCCTGCCTCAATATCCTGCAGCAAAAGCATTACGGCTCTTGTGTGGCTTACTGCACACACAAAAGTCAAAAGCCCAGCCTTACATACAGCAGCTGTCCAAGTGCTTGCTGAGCAATTTATTCCTGAGCTCTAGCCCCAGAATCTCAGCTAAATTGTGCGCTTTCATGCTAAATAGCAACAGCTACAAGGACATGTTGGTTTTCATTTGGTTTTGGATGCAGGTTTGGGGTTGGTAATGGCTACTAGATCCCTGGTGTTGGCTCTCTAAATAGGAAGAAAAACAGCTGGCTCAGATCAGTACTGGCTCTCCTTCTGGGGAAGGAAGGGAAGCGCCCAAAACTCTAAAAGGCTTAGAAAATGTTTGCAGCTGCCATGGCTAATTCATGTTACAAGGAAACTACGGGCAGAACATGAAGAGCCAACGTGTACCATGTTCCACAATCGCACAGTCAACAGGGATCTGCAGTAATCCTGGAGAGAAGCAGAAGGGTCTCTGGTACTAGCTATAGGATAGGCTTGGGGTTGTCCACACTATAGGACAGATGCAGAAGCAAAACCATACTAAGACAATGCAGAGGACACCATATGGCTAGGGTTTTAAAGTTTAGGCTCAGGGTGCACATTTGACCTGCCTGGCACCCCAATCCAGCCCTCCAGAGTTCCCCAGAGGGCCCCACTCCTTTCCCTTGGTCCCATCCCTTTTCCTTAGCCCTACTCCTTCCCCAATTACTAACTGTTAGATCATTTTCCAGCTTCTGCAATGTTTTCCCCATTCTGAAAGGATGAAATGCCTTTCCTAAAGCCCAGTTACTGGTAGTATGGGCATTAAGCTAAAACAGACTGGTACTTTTAGGTCCTACCTAAAACTGCCTTCAGGCCCACCCATCACTAGAGCCAGGTCCCCAAGTTTCTCCAAACTGAATCTGGACTTCAGGCTGGAAGAGGTTCAGCATCCCTGATATACAGAGACAAACTAGACAATCAGATACTTTCTGCTTTAGTATATGGCACATTTACCGAAAAGGTGAGCCAACTTTTTGGAACTCTTTTATTTTAAAACCACTGATGATCAAATTATCTTCTGTTAAAAGGCAAATACACTGAAAGTATTTTAGTGTATTTTCACAGCTTTCCCAAGTCTGCTTCTGACATCTTTGAACCATTTTTTTAATGGAGAATGTAAGGTCTTTGGACATAAGCCGTGTACTTGTGTGAGATGCTAGGCACCTAATACATTGCTGGTGCTTAATAAATAGCAAACACAGTATCAGCAGCCTTGACAAATCTGGACTTGTTTCAAGATGGGATGTTGTGGGTGCAAATGCAGCACAAAGGGGTTGTACTAGTGGTCCTTCAGTGGAAAGAGTTCCGCTTATCCACTCGGTGTTGGACAAAGACACAAATTCACAAACGCAGGACCCTTCGTAAGTACACGTCTCCCACTCCCTTAAAGCCATTTAAGCCCTAAGGATACAGAACCCAGACTCATAACAAGCAGTAAGGTTTCCTACCTGCTACTCTGTGGGCCACCAGTCCTTCAAGGTGCAACGGCTCTTCCTCTGAGGGCCGAGATGTTTGTTCATAATTATCAGCATCCTTTGCTGGGACCTGAGCTTGAACTGTCATCACCGGGGACTGGGGTGACGAAAGCAGGGGGTGCTGCCCTTCCATGAGCGTGTATGCCATTGCATGAGGCCTGGGAGAAGTAGGAGGGCTCCCTGTACCCTGGTCATAGCTTTTGGCTTGTGTTGCACTGGGCTGTTGATTCTGATAGCCATACGGTGAGTAGGCCTCTCTGTAGTCCTGTGCCGGACACTCTGGCTCTCCAGCATTATGGAGCAAGAGCCTCGTGGGATGAGCTTTAGGTACTGGTTCAGGCAGCTGGGACACAGGGGTGCCCAAGGAGTTGTGTGAAGGACTTCCTGGAATGGGACCAAAGGCATTGGCAGACTTTGGTTGCACCACCTGAGGACCACTGACAGGCTGGGCAGACACTGAGAGAGCCACAGCACGTGGCCTGTCTTCTCTGGAGGCCACCGGGACACTCTGGGATTTGTGCATCACAGAGGTAGAGGGATCCAGATCAAGCATGAGCATGTTGAGGGCTTCGATGGACTGATCTATCTCCTTTTGGGAGGCCACCCTGGGGAACTCAGGGATGCTGATGCTGTGAGAGGGTGCTGCTTGTGAAGGGCTCGGCTGGGGGCTTGCACTGGAAACACTCAGACTTTGACTCTCTCGGGTGCCATCTTGTTGGCGGGATGGTGGCCTGCTACCTCCACTTTGCTGCTGCCAAGAGTTAAGTCCCCTCTGGACAGCTTCCCGGCTACTCGTGCTTCGGGCTGGTGCCTGGGGGAGCTGAGGGCTCTCAGCAGTAGCTGTAGGGAAGGACTGGGAGCGATAGATACCATTTGGGTCATAGCCATATGAGTACTGCTGGCTAGATACTGGTAGCTGCGGCTGCAACCAGCCTGGAGCGGGGAAGCCGTGCTGGTAGTAGTCAGCCAAATTTTCCTGGGCAGACACTGAAGGCCGGATGTGCCCATAGGGATCCTGGGGGTGACGCCCCATCATGCTCCGCAAAGTGTTCTGGTTGTTGTAGGGGTAGCCACCATTGATCACAGTCTCCGAGTCATGCAGCTTGTCTATGCCGTTGAAGTTGGATGAACCGTTGGGCAACGAGTTGAGGCTCTCCATCCGGGGGGCCTCGTGGTAGCCCATGTCGCTGGTGTTCGTGGTGCCATCAAAGGAGGACAGGGTGCCCAGGCTCCCTACGCTGTGCCCATCTTGGTTGGGCAGCTCGTCATCCAGAATGTCTGTTTCTCGCTCTGCCACCAAGCCAGCGGCCTCCCCATTGACATGCACCTGAGCAGGAACTATGTGGCGGCCTGATGCAGCAGAGGTGGCTGCGGTCACCCCAGTGGGGTTGTGGTTATGCATGGCAGCTTCGTTTGCCAACCCAAAGCCACTGAGCAAGCTGTCAAGCTCCCGTTTCTCTTCGGGCGTCAGTATAAGGTTGTTTCCTCCGCTGCTGCTGGGGGCCACTGGCACCGTCTGCTCATCGGTCTTGTCTGTCTTCGTGGAAGCAGTGGAGTTGCCTGAATCGCTGCTGACTGAGAGCGTGTGCTCAATATGGTTGGGGGCTGCCGAAAGAGTGATGCGGTTGGTGTTGACAGCCCCAGTGCTGCCATGAAGCGAGTCTTTCTTCTTCACCTTGGCATAGAGGCTCCCGTCCAGAGGCCCCTGGGTGTGCCCAACCTCTGCAGGGGGGGGGGGGGGGAGAAGGAAGACAGGGAGAGCAACGGTTAGCCCACGTTGCTCCAGAAGCAAAGTGTGCCAGTTAAGATAGAAAATATCTCCTGGCCACTCATTTGTATTTAGGGACACTGCACTCTGCCAGCCAACCAACTCCAAGTGCACTATTATCAGATCCTGTGCCCTCCAGGCCTCGGCAAAGACATGGCGCCCGTGTGTCTCTCTGAGGGCAGCACAGCCTCCACCACATTCCATTCCCACAGGAGCCAGAGAAGCACTGATGGCTCCTGAGCAAAATCCAATTTACTAGCTCTTTTCCTTTTTACATTCCTCAAAACACAGGATGTTTTTGTCACAAATGCACCTGCATTGATCCAGGCTTCAATGAAAGCCTTTCTGCAAATGGAAAACAAGCCAGCAGGGATTGTCTGGAGGATGAAGGTATGAGGACGCAAGAGACACAAAAGTCATCTAGTCAGGTCTGCAAAGTTTATGACCACCATGCCAAATGCATGCACTTGATAATCCCACCCCCCCTCAATCCATATGCCTGGAACTGCAAAAAACAAAGCAAGGAAAAAAAGGAGTCTTCAAGCACCAGGCAAGCCACACTGCCTAGCTGTGTTTAGCCTAGTAAGTCACCAGTTGTACAGCCCTGATACTGTTCAGTATTCAGAAGATGCTAGCCTTTCTGACCAGGGAAACCCCCAGCCTCCAGTGTACGGAGTACTCTTCTGAGAGGGCAGAAGAAGCCAAAGTGTGCCATGCCAGAGGATCATGAAAGGCCAGATGGCATTTAACCAAATTCAAGGGCCCAAGGAGAGCAGGGCAATGTATTTCATCTATTGAAACACTGTCCTCTTATTGCAGACCAAAATAAAAGAAAGGGGGTTTAATGCAAGCAATCTCCAACCTGCTCCTGAAAGTTGCCATTCTAGCAGCAGAGGAATATAAGTTAAGAAGCAAGGCTACCCTATGTCCTGCTGAAAGATTACTTGCCGTCCTCCCTTCTTACCTCCCCATTCCTTCTTCCTCTCGTGTCATGCCTTTTTCAATTCATTCTTGTGTTGACGATTGCATGTAAGCTACTCTGGGAGGCTTTACAGAGTGGGATGAACACACTTTAAATAAACAAGCAAGAAACAAAGAAAGTTTGGTGTGCAGAAGCTGCCTCCATTTAAGATATTCTGGAACCTGGGGCTGAGGTGACATGGACAACAGCAGGCCATTGTTACTAATACATGAATTAACTGCAGATAAGACTCCCTCGCACTTTTCAGTGATAGGGGAAAGAGCTAAAAAGGGACCAAAGGTGCTTGTAGTGTGGTAAATGCAGATGTGTTGCCATTGGCTGGTTTCTCTCCCCTCTACACCCCTTTAAATGCCAGCTGTGTTCTTGCTCTGTACCCCAAACCTATATCTATCCAGAGTAAGGGATGTGCAATGCAGAAAGCACTGCCTTTGGGCAAGAATTTATCTGTTGTTTGAATAGGTAATTCCAGCATTAAAAAATGAATAAAATAAACCCCTTGTCCTTAAGTGAAACACCATTAGGAAATGGACGGTGTTGTTGGCTCATACATTATTTTTTCTTTGCAGTTTAAAATGCAGATATTTTCAGCATGTATGAGCTGGGATATTTTTAGTCTTTATGTAATATAGATGCCTTGATATGTGATTGCGTTAAAATTGAAGCAACTTGGATTGTGTGATTGCCCCAAGATGAACGTCTGTTCACACTGCAGAGAACCTTTTTTCATAACCAGAAAGTTCCTGTCTCTTTTTTTAGGTCCCCTGTGGGGTTTCCTGGAACTGTGTGCGCTGCAGTACAGAATGCTCTCATTTAGGGGAAAAAGTGACTTCGATCTGGCAGTGAGCCAAGGATTGATTCAGGAATGGAAGATGGGCTAATGGAAGAGCATGGAGTCAGAGAGCTCCGAACTGCAGACAACAAGCACTTCTGAAACTGCTTCACAGCCCTGTGCTTCCAGCAGGGAGCTAAAGGTCTTTCCCACAGAATACCAGCTAAGCAAAAAGCACACACACACGCACACGCACACAGAGAGAGAGCGCGAGCGAGCAGATTCAGTGTAACAGTCAGGCAGTGCAAGCAGAAAAGGATAGTTTTTGGAATACATATACACAGGTTTAAAAAACATACACTCTCTCTGTGTGCATGTGTACATACATGAGCATTTGAGGTCTCCAACACACGTTGGCATCCTAACCCCAACCCTGCTCCTCATTTTTAAATTTTATTTATTTTATGTGTTTAACTGGACAGCTGGAAAGTGAAGCACCAGCTTTATTTGCAAGAATACCTCCTGGCTCAGAAAATAAAAGTGATGAGTGACTGCATCACAGTTTTGGTTTGAGGTGTGCCCAGCCATCCAGATGGAATGAAAAATCCTAGAGCGGCCAGAGGACTTGTTTTATATGTTTTCTGTATGTTTCTCTGATCGTTGATTTGCCTTCTGTGACATGGACGCCACAGCAGAAAACTGCAATTTCAAAATCATCATTATTATTACATTTATAGCCACTTTTCCTCCTCTTTCAAGGAATTCAAAGCAGCTTACGAGGTTCTCCTCCTCCTTTCCATTTAATCCTCACAACCCTGTAAAGTAGGTTAGGCTAAGAGGCAGCGACTTGCCAAATCACTGAATGGGCTTCATGGCTGAGCAGAGGCTAGAACTCCGATCTCTTGAATCCCAGAGCAGCACTCTTAACCTCTATACAACACTAGTATGGTTTTGTGTCTTGGAACTCAGATCTCCATTCCTTCTTTGTGTGTAGGTTCTTGGGCAAGTGACTTTTCCTTTAGTCTCACCAGCTGCCCTCTGGGAAATCAGTGTTTGGGGGCTGGTGATGCCCACCACAACAACCATTCTGGGAATGGGCAATCCCCCATGGCAGCCATTTTGTGAGCACAATCATCACATCTTCTCAATATTCTACATGTGCCCACTGGTCCAAAAGTTTGGGGAATCTGTTATATGCAGCATACACGCTAAAAATGATCAGTTGACTACTAACAATCATGCTGCAGACATATTTGTCTGCACAAAGAGTAACCGTGAAAAATAGACACAGACCATAGCATTAAACCAATTCATGCAAACAGAACAAGCAGCTGTGCATTCTTATAAATGCCGGTGATGGTGCAGATCAATAATCATCATTCTGGCGAACAGTGATGTACACCTCACAGAGCTGCAGCCATACAATACTGTAGTGTTTTTTGCTATGTCAGACCCAAGCATACGAAATCATTTCTGACCTTTCTCAAGAAACAGCTCCACCGCACACACTTTCTCTGAACTGACCTTTCTCACAATGACTGTTTGTAGACCCCAAGTGGCCTGTCTGCAGTCACATCTCCCACTTCACTTTAAAAAGATGGGATGAAGCTCTAACACTCTTCCCAAGAGTTGGACAGTCCCATGTAGCCCTCAAATCAACTGGTGAACTTTGTAGGGCAGCTACAAGTAGCACTGAAGGAGAAAGCCTGCTTCAGCCTTCCTCTCTTCTTGAAGTAACTTCAGCTCATCAGAGCTCTAACCTATCCCTCAGCCTTGGTGTTTTCTGTATGGATAAATATAAACTCTGGCCTAAAGGGGTCTGTATATCCAGATGTCTTAGTACTGCTGCTGTGAGAAGCAAAGCACAAGGGGAGATTCATAAACCACCAAATTAAAAATAGCTGTGTTTGACAGATGAGAAAATTATTTAGCTAATAGGTCCAGAACCTGCCCACTAATGTCAGTGAAGCCCTCTTGTACTTATCCTGCTGTCAAGCTCAGGAGCTTATTTTTAAATTGATAGCATCCCAAAATGCATCGCATCCCAGCCAGATAACATCCCAAAATGCATTCTGAGTGTCTTTCTATTTGAAGGGTCCATGTGGTAACATTAGCAAGGGGCAAAAAGGGGAGAGATTAATCCCTTTTCCAAATGCCACTTCACTAGGTCACTTGCCAAATAAGGTCCCTTATTTGGTCCAAGGAAGGGTGGACCAAATACTTGAGGAGTTCCAGGGTAACAAGGATTCCCAGAACATCCCTGGTTGAGTATAATGAACACAACAATATTCGAAGCAGCAGGGAGCCCCCACCTAAAGGGAAAAACTGCTGCTGGTGTTTGGTAATAATAGCAGCTACAGCAATAGTTGAGACTGCTGACTGTGCTCCACCATAGAGGCGGCACTGCTGCTGGTATAAAAACTGCACGCTATTCGGCCCCCTTTAATGCCAACCGCCTTTGACATCTTCTACAGGTACCACTGGACCACTCGAAGGCTGTGACTTCCATCCTCATTGAGTAATGAAAGCCTCCAGAGAGCTGCAGCTGCTCATCTGCATCTCCCTCTAACTAGTGGCAGAACGCAACACAGCTGAGGGGGCATTCTGGCTTTCTGCTGTGAGCCTCACCCAAGAGCAACAGTTAGGTGGTTTATCTGAGAAATTCACCGTTTTAACCTGATAGAAATAAGCAAGTTTTCTTCCCACACGCAGCCCCTTTCACAGTCTTACGCAAAAGAAAAGTCTAAAGAAGAATGGTTTTGGTGCTGCGCACAGCCTCTGCTTGCTCTTTCCATGAGCCCTTCTGACGGCTGATGACCAGACACCACGGAGTCTCATGGTATGTGCCAGAAACAGGTTCAGACAACTAACCCTCTGTTGATAACCTTAATTAAACCTACTACTGCAACTCAAAAGTCTTGCTTGCCTTTCTTTCTTTCATACACTTTGCGAACATTTCCTGCTCACAACAAGGATCATTTCTCCCCAAAGTGAGATTTTAAAATTCTCCGCAGATGCCTAGTCTAATAGCTACAGGTGCCTCCCCTGTCGATCCCCTCTGTTGTGGTAATGCATGCCAGCGGAGCTGTTCCTCGGAGTGACATGCAGGAAGGAGAGGAGGAAGAACACCCGTTTGTTTATTGACCCAGCTGTCAGAGGTATCTGATACTGCAATGGTATGAAAGGGGGAAGAGATGGCTGAAGCTATCTCTATTGATTCAGTCAGCAAGAACAGGGAGCGCAGTGCCAGCAGATAAGGAACCGCTTCGCCTCCACCTCTCTCTTCTTTCATGATGGGAACTCAGTCGCTCAGCCAGGTGAGCACACACCGCTTTCTGCCCTTACATTCCACAGAACTTTTATCAAAATGCAGAACGACAGCCTGGCAATTGTCTGATTTCCTGCATGCTGTGCCATTTATCCTGCCACCATTCCTTACCTTCCCGTAAAATTAGTCCATGTAAACACAATATAAAAAGAAGGTGCTGGTGCTGCCAAATGGAGCTGAGGCCAGCTTTCAAGAGATAACAGGAGCCAGCTCCAAATATACTTTTGCCAGCCTGGGTGGCGTCAGTTGTGACCCTGCATAGAAATACTAATATGATGACATAGATTAGATGGCAGAGTGAACAACCACCCCAGGGCAAGAGAGTGCAAAAAGCCACCTTCTGCGATGGGCGGACTGGGGTGTAAGGAGATGGGTCCTCATGCTCTGGGGTCAACTTTCAAACTCCTGCTCAGTGTGAGATATTGAGTGCTACAGCAACTGGAGTGAATTAGCCCCTCCACACACCGCTCACTGACCTCAGGCAGTCCTGATCTACACCCAGAAGCCATTTCTGACAACCTGTCACTGCAGGTAAGACCTCAGCAAATCATTTCCATTATACCATCCTGAGAAATTCAGTCATCAGTCTTAAAGCAGGAACAAAACACCTGGAGTGGGCATGCTGTGAAGCCTGAGGTACACAAGTTCCATCAAGTTAATATAAGGCTCCTCGCTATATACTTGGCACACCCAGAAAAACGCTGCTCAGAAAACGTCTTGCCCAAAGCCAAGTATTCTCCAGTTTGCTTGCAGTACAGAGCAGCATGTGTCTGCTCGAGTCCCTGTTGCTGCAGAGATGCACTACTGGCAGGTGTGTGGTGGAAATGCTGAGGACTCAGCTAGGCAGCTGTTCCACTGGGAGAGTCCAGCACACTTGGTGTGTGCAGCCCAGATTCTGCTGCCATTTCTTGCCTGCCCAGTGATGAGGCTGTTGAGAGCAAAGGGGCATCTCTCATCTCAGGACCTCAGCCTCAGGTGGAAAGTGCTGAAACCGCCCCTGCTGTGCTAGGATCCAAGCATGAATAACCCCGAGAGAAACAAGAAAACCCCTGACTCACCATATAGGGCCACTTCTGCAGCTGGAGGGAGAGAGAGAGAGATAGACACTAGCTTGGCTGTTTATTCTTCAGAGATGAAGTATATAAGGCTGCTCCTATAAGACCTGGTTGGAGCGCACTACTTTTCCATCTGTGGTAGGCATGGGAGTGAGGCTGATTTTTCCCCTGGCTTGTAGGAAGCGAGTGGGATAAAAGCCCTGTCTGTAATTCCAGCCAGTGAGGTCCCGAGGGGTTCACTTATCATGCCCGTAGTTATGTGATTTCAGAATGACATCACAGGAGAGGCTGAGTGCCTGGAGCATGGAAGGAGGGCTGCTGGAGTTCCCCCAGCCACTCAGTGCGAGGCTTGGAGAGGCAGCGAATGCTTGGGAGTGGGGAGGGGGTAGGAAAAGAGGTGGAGAAAAAGGTCCGAATGACAGAAGGGAGTGGAAACAGGAGGCAGGCAGGGAGGGAGGGAGCAAGAAAAGAGGCAGCTTTGCCCTAAGGGGAGGAGACCAGGGACCCAGCCAGATCATTCCTTTCCATTCCACACTCGCCAAAACTTTTCTCTTTCTTCCAAAGGGACCCCACACGCAACCGCAGCAGCACTTTCCCAGCTGCTGAACAATGAAGACATGGGAAGGGATTAAGGGGAAAAGAAAGAAAAACAAAAACAGGAGACCGCATCTAATTTAAATAGCAGCATTCGGATCAGCTCAACACCTTTAGCTCTGTTGAAACTAACAGGCTGGAGGAATTAGCCCGCTGAAAAAGGAAAGCTCAAGGCAGGGGTAGAACTGATTCTGTACACTTCTGGGTGCTGGCAGTGCTGCCCGGTTTTTCTCCAGCTCTGTGAAACTCCCTGCATATTTCCCTGCCCCTCAGCTGCTGGTTAGTGAGGGTGGCAGCTTTCCTACACCCCGTGGCAGCCTACATTGAGAAAGCACATGTGAACTCAGTCGTGGTGCATGTTGTGAAAGGCACAGGAGGTGCAATTCATCATGACAAGCTCAGAGCAGGTTCCAGTAGCACCGTGGAGTCAAGAAGCTGTTTCTGAAAGCCTGCCAGAGGTTGGGGGCTTGAGCAGTCATCAAATGCTCCTGTGGTGTTAGCGGCCAGCAACAGGACAGGGAGTGTGCACGTTCCAAAACAACAGTTCCAGCTAAATGCACTCAATTACTCAGGCTAGTGTGCATTTGACAGGAATCTTGGAAGTGGAATGGGGCACCTTCATTTTTCTCCTACAATGAGAAAAAAATGGATCTCTTTTTCTCACCTATTTCTCTCGTGATTAAAGAAAAGAGATGGGATGTAATTCAGAGCAGTGGTCACATGACCCCTTTTGCAGTGGCTAGTCCTCTACTTGAAGGACTGCTAGAGGGTTGTCCTCCCTCTTGAAGGCATCCTCTGTCTGAAGGCTGCCCACATCTGGTTTCAAGACAAAAACAACTGGAAGAGCTGTGCCTTAAGCTGCCCACCTGCAGTTGGCACCTGGGCAGCCAACTGAGCAGGTCATTTTATTATGGTGAAATGTATCATATTTCTATTTGAATTACAATAATCTTTTCTACATTTTCATCTATACATATAAATTAGCATGTGGCTCCTTTATGAAAATCAGTATTTTCCTTTTTGGGGCAACATATGTTCTCTTTTTCGCAGTTCATAAGTAGCCATTCTAGGGGGAACCAGCCTGCGGAATGCTGTTCTAGATTCCAGTTCTGCTGTCTTGAGGCCTGGGATTGCAATTTTCTAAATAAAATTAATAAAATCAGGTTTCTTGCTTCACCAATGCCAGGGCTGATTCCCCAGGGGAGTGAGTTTGACATCTGTTGGTATCCCAAGACTGCCAATGGGCCCACTGCCCCCCAAACACTGCCACTCTCACAATGCATAAAGCACCCAAGAAGACCAGAGGTGATGTGCAGAAGAATCTACAATGAGCACAACTCAAATCTTCTAAGTTAAAAGTTGGGAATTGAAGGAACTTGGAGTTTTTATCCATTTGTGTTTCACAGTAATGTGAATAAGTGTGGGGGCACTAGGACAGAGTCTCTCTATGTTAATTACTGTGTTCCCACATGCACTAAGAGGGTCAGCCTGACCAACAAAACAACCAGTACACCAAAACTGCAAAGGTAGCTCTAAAGGCCCCAGATGGGCACTACCTCTTCCTTGAAGTTCTACCCATTGTGTGCTTCTTAGAATGAAACTTGGAGCCTAGCTGAACTGCAGCAGAAAGTCCAGAATGAGTAGTAGGGAGATTCTGGTTTCCATAGCTCCAAGGTCCAATATTTTAGTTCAAAAGCCCAAATGATTCAAGAGGAATATCCACCAAAACATATAACCTGCAACCTGTAAGGAGACATTGGCTTTATTCCATCTTTGGGAGGGTCCTTCCAAAGGAGGTGCCATTTTTCTACAATGTTTCTCAGAATGCGCCATGTCTCAGAACAGGGCCAGCCCTGTTCACGAGAAAGGCTTCTGCATTGCGGCAGTCGAGAAGGCTTCCCGGCAGTCCTTAGTTTTGCGCCTTCAAGTTGCCGACCACAGGAGAGGCTGTCCATGCCAACATAAGGGGGAGGGGACAGAGAAGGTAGATTCCTCTTGCTTTAGTCAGCTGTTGAAAGGCAAGAAGATGAGCTCCATCTTCCTCAAGACTGAAAGGAGGGGGAAAGAGAAAAAAGGAGTAAAGGAGCCAGACGTTCTAATGATGAAAACAAAAGCCTTGTGTTTGCTGATGGGAGTTGCATATGGTTGTCAATAGCTTTAGCAGTCCAAAGGTCTACTTGGTATGAAAGGTGGCCAGTCATTCTCCTCTCTACTCCATCAGCTTTTTGTGGTTTAAAAGTGTATTGATTATTGTGGTCTTTTTACTCATAAGAGCTTGGTACATTTATCCTAGGGTAAGACTGATACTACTTCCGTCTCCACAAAAATGCTTTTGCTGGACCAAAGGGCAGTGCTCCTATTCCCTACTGTACTCAATCAAAGATGACTAGCAGCCCTTCATGGGCCCTTCTGTCTGTTCTTTTAGCAAACAGGAGGGCACCCCTCCAATGTTCTGCCACACAGACAGGTAGCATCAATAATAGCCATAGAACATCTCATCCCCTTCCCAAGAGTCTCAGACTTTCAGAATAACACAGGGTGGCCACAATTACACACAGACAGATGTAGCTGTCAGAGACAGCCTATTGGCATTACATTTCACATCCTTCTCACATGAACATCCCCTAATCTTTTCTAGCTCTCTGGGTTCCCAGCATGATTTAGAAATCCACAGTAGATTGGTTATCCTCCCTGACACTCTTGTCCTGCACTGAGCACTATTTATGAAACAGCCACAAAACCCTGGACAAACAGGATAAATATGGTGTCTTACAGACACTGTCCCTTAAATAAACTTTCTGGAAGATCTATTTCTATTGGTCCTGCATGGTTAAGCTCAGATCTATTTTCCATCTCTGTGGTAAGAGAGGTTGGGCTGAACTTTCAAGTGTAGAGTTAGCAGGGATTAAATTAAGGGTACTTCAGGTATTATGTGGTGGGAGTTCCTCCTTAGGATTTCTCTAGACTGTCAACAAAGACATGCGCTACACACATTTCAGCACAGAATAATTAGAGGACAGTTTCTAATGCACTTGAACATGGTGATCAAAAGGGAAAGTGACCTCAGAATGATACTGGCTATTTGGATCCAAATCACTTTGGTTTTAGGTCTTGTTTTGATCTCCGCATAAGTTTACTAAGGGCAACAAACAGAAGATGAAGCATCTATTTGTTGATTTCCTTGGACTGTTCAGTTAACTAACATCACTAATGTCAACCACAGTAACTTCTGGGTAACCTGGCAGTCTGCTGCTTCTGTTCCTGTCCCAGCCCCACTGGTTTTATCTCTCTGTAATATCATCAGTTTACAGACATTGAATTCAATTTGTCTTTTTCAGTGGAACCAGTTGAGGTGCTGGATGGCCTACACAGACGTCTGTAGTCATTGATGTGTTGTTCCTGGAACTACAGGAAATTATCTTGGCTAGCGATGCTTTTTACCAATGGGCTGATGCTCCCACTGTGACTATTCCTAAGAAATGAGATCTGCTTAGCATAAGAGATGTCTTAGTAACCTTCATGTTGGACTACTGTACACATCATCATGTGTTGCAGCACTATGGAAAGCACCTTCAAGCAAGCAAAGGTGGCCTAAGGGGTGGCCTAAGACTTTAGGAGGTCCTCCATTTACTCTGCCCCTTCTAAGTTTCAATTTCCTGGCCTGAAGGTGAGGTCTTCTCCTTTCTGTGCCCCTGGGAGCATTGGAGCAATGACGTACTTGATTTTTCCAAGCAAATGAGCCTTGCAAGATGGCACTCACAAGAGCCAGGCTTAGGGTCCTGAAAACCCTTAAGCACTAGTCTCAAGTTCTGTGTCAGGAACCTGGTGCAGTTTCTTAGCCAGTGCACAACAACTGGCTCCAGACACATCCAATTCCTCCTCCTCTAACACTAAGCCCAAAGCTGGAACCATGTCAGTATATGCCCTGGATCTGAGCTTGGACTGACTCTAGTACCAATAAAATTTGTTCCTAAATATACATGCATACATACATACATACATTAAATGTGGGAGGCAAGAGGCATTGTTGTAGCCTGGTAACCATTAATTTGGATTTAAAGAAATTTACCCTAAGTGGGGCCCAGTAGGAAAGAAATGAGGGGAAGTATGGTACAAGAAAGCAACTGCAGCCATGGCTGGCAGTGGCTCTGGAGAGAATCAGTACAGTGCATTCTGGGAAATACTGGTGTATCTTTCTTATGGAGGGAGGAGAAGACACAAAAGGCATGAGATTATCCTTGGAGTGTCAGCTGGGGAGGGGGATCCCACAGTAAAGCTGGGTTTCTGTCTGTGAGAAGACCTTGATATTAGAGCACACCCTGCTTGACCCAGACACTTCACAGGTAATCAGAACATCTGAAATCTCACCAAAAGCCAGTATTTATATCCCTGAGGGTATTAGCGAGACAGAGAGACAAGACATTTGTGCCACAAGCAGCTGCTGTGTGCATGTTGTACTCCACAACCTCCCATGACCTCACCCACAAACTAGATATAGACCTCCTCTTACTACTCTGCTCCCTGGTGTGAAGGGAGATGATTTACAGCACATAACTCAGTGAATTAAAAGAAATGATACCATAGATGGGGAGGGATCCACATCATGGGCTCTAAATAACAATATGGGCTTAGTGAAGAAAGCATGGCAAACATCTAAATGCCGAGGCTGTAATGTATACGTGCAATGACGACAATAGACAGCTACTGTATTAGTCCATGGCACAAGCATGTGGCCAACAAGCAACATATACACACGGAAGGACATCAGGCCCATCTCAGAAATACACAGAAAACACTATTTTTAGCACATCTTCGGAGTCACAGGAATTCTGCTTTAAAATCACCTCCAGATTCCGTGTGATTTATACACACAAGGAAAATGCATGCATTGCTTCTATATGTTTGCCAATCTCCAAATCCAATAAATTTTGAGAAATGCGTGAATTATTTCTGGGTAATCTTAAATATTCTTCCTGATCCTTTTGAGTCCAAGGGCTTTATGTATAACATATGGTGGCAGGATACTGCAGAATTGGCATTTTGGGCCAAATACTATGGCTTCCTGGCAGTGAAAGCCATGGGAGTTAAGAGGCATTCCATTTTCCAAAAATTCCCCTTTCATTTGAGATTCACAGGCAATGAATTTCATAAATGGAAAGCAGCGCTGTTGCCCATGGGCAGATGGCAGGTTGCAGCCTCTCAGACTGCACATAAATACCCGGGGAATACATAGTACAAGGTACACATGCCTGATCCATAAACATGAAAAGCGACTCCAGAATTCCTTGCTTTCTGCATGGGAAAACTATTGTGAGTTAAGTGGTCCTGAGTTCCTCTTCAACTACAATTAAAAACAAAATGATCACACCTTACTTTCATCAGAAATTAATCATGCAGTGTACTTAGCATTTATTTGAACTGGAGCATGGATTATTTAATTTGCTTAGTAAGGGTCCCCTTCTCCAAATTACACTTCTAAACCATGATGCTGTCTGTTGCTATTGGGCACTCGCATCCTCTTATGCTTTTGGCCTTTTCTGAGCATTTTCTTGGACATAAAGCAAGTTATTTTCAATGCATTTATTATCTACCTTCCTATCTCAAGCCACCCACAAGGTGGCATTCATGGTTCTCCCCATTCCTGTTTCATCCATTCAACAATGCTATCAGGTGAGTTAGCCACCAAAGATAATGCCTGGCCACTCTCACTCACTGATCTTCCTGGATGATCAGGATTCGAAAATGATGCTCCCTCCCCCAGTTGTAGGCCAAGACTCCAGCTGTTGTGCCACAACTGACAGAAAGATGCACAAAACAGTAAATGATACAGACGGGAAAATGGCTAATTAAACCAAAGTCTCTCCCTACTGCCCTCTCTTGTATGCAGCCCTTCATGCAGGGAAGCAGTTTGACACTGTCCGAAAAGCCAAGTGCAATCCTGCCAGGAGGCCAGACTCTCTCACCAGGCTGATCTCCTGGCAGGGTCACTCAAGGACAAAGCTGAGACACCAGACTAAGAGGCATTACACTTTCCAGAAGCGATGGACACAACAGCAGAAGAGAATGGATCTCTGTAACAGTGCTGGAGGTTGAGAAACTCCTGAAGGGCATGTACTGGGCAGTGGACAGATACATAGAAATGAAACAGAGAAACAGAGTCAGAAGGGGCCTCCCGGGCCATCTAGTCTGATCCTGGGCTCTAGCTGGCTCCACTCATGACATGCCTACCATGTGCATGTCCAGCCTGTCCTTGAACACCCTCACCAATGGGGCTTCAACCACCTCCCATGGAAGCCCATGTTTTTTTTCTAAATTGAAGATGCAAAAAGTAGGTCATACTGGGGAAGATTTTTCATGGTCAGTGGCAGTGATACTCAAGTCTGGTTTGTACTGCAGAGAAGAAGGTAATGGTAATCCACTTTGAAATATTTTTTACCTTGAAAACCCTATGAAGAAACAATCCAAAATGAAACAAGAGATAGCGCCAGAAGATGAGATTCCCAGATCAGAAGACACTCAACCAGATGCTGTGAAGAGCAAAGGACAAATATGAAAGGCACTGACACGAGATGAAAGCTGTGGGTAAGTCTATTAGCCAACATGCACAAAGGCAGAAAAGTCTGATGTGGCACAACTCATACAGATGTGAGAAGCAGGAATCAAAACAAACTGGAACCTTGCACTACTGGCATGAACAAGTTCAGTCTGACAAATGCAAAGAGCTCCAGAAATGACAGACTCGGAAGAAACAGAGTGGCTCTAATACTGAGGCATGACGTAGCACAGGCAGTAAGGTGCTATAATGCAAAGTGGAACCAAATAATATGAATCCGAATTCTTGGGAAACCTATCAACTTAATTATCATTCAAGTAAACTCCAGCAGCAGATGTTGAAGAAGAACTTTTATGGAAGTGTTGAAGAGGAAATTCATAAGACACCAAAAGAAGCATGCTGATAATGGCAGATGACTGGAATGCAAAATAGAGAAAGAAGCAGAATCAGGATATGTCATGGCAGCATTGGCCTATGGGTCAGAAACAAAGAAGAACAGCTTTGAAGCCAGCAAATTGTTGATTTATTCCACACAATCGATCAGAGAACTATACACATGGACATCACCAGATAGCCAATATAGAACTCAAGTAGATTACACAACTGGAAATAGTTGTTGGAGAATCTCTACTCCCTGTGCCAAAACAAGACTAGGAGCAGATTGCAACAGTGACCATGAACTATTAATATCCAAAAATCAGAGTAAGGCTAAAAAAGCCTGCTAAGAGAAGTGCAGTGACAAAATCCAACTTAAATAACATTCCTGAGGAATTGCAAGTCTGCCTAAAGAGCAGATTTGCATCACTGAATTCAGCTGACCACAAACCAGAACTATGGACTCAAACCAGAGACATTATTAGGGAAAAATGCAAAAAGGGAACTCGTGCAGCAGAAAGAAAGAAAGAAAGAAAGAAAGAAAGAAAGAAAGAAAGAAAGAAAGAGAGAAAGAAAGAGAGAAAGAAAGAAAGAAAGAGAGAAAGGGATGACAGAATTAAAACTCAGTATTGCTAAGGACAGGTGAGATGCAAAAGCAAACAGTGACAGAAATAGGGTCAAAATCCAGAATGCAACTTTTCAGCAACAATCTCACAGAGATAAAAGGAACTGTTAAAATAGCAAATGCAAAGCAACTGCAGAGAACAGCAACAAAGGAAAAAGCAAGGGACTCATTCCAGAAGATCCAAGTAATCAAACAGAAATTCAAGCCTTGATCAGGAATGCCAAAAGACAAATAGAGGAACAGGAGACAATAAAGAGAAAACAGAAACAATATATGGAAGACTGATACAGAAGAGATAAAAAGATGTCAGACTCCTCTGACATCCTCCTACAAGAGCCTGCGATATTAGAAAGTGAAGTGAAAGCTGCCCTGAATGGTCCAAATCCTAACAAGAATATGCCAACAAATATGGACAGCCAAACAATGGCCCACAGACCTGGAATCTTCGATATACATTCCAATCCCCCAAAAAGGAGATGCAAAAGACTGCGGAAACCACAGCACCATTTCCTTAATTTCTCACTCTGGCGAAGTGATGCTGAAGGTGTTGCAAGAAAAAAAATATTACTCTATATGGAGTGAGAAATGCCAGACATTCAGGTTGGATTCTGAAAAGGAAGAGGCAATCAAGATCATATTGTAAATGCACTTTTGCTAACTGGACACCACCAAAAATTTCAGAAGAAAATCAGTCTGTGCTTTATAGTCTACAGCAATCCTTTGACTGTGTGGATCATGAGAAGCTTTGGATTATCCTCAAAGAAATGGTGAACCTAAGCACTTGATAGTCCTGATGCATAACAGTATCATGGACAAGAAGCTACTGCTAGGACAGAATATGGAAACACAGAATGGTTTCCCACAGGCAAAGCATCAGACGAGGATGTATTTTATCTCATCTGATCAATCTGTACACAGATCATATTTTTAAGCATTAAGGAAATTTTGATTTGGATCAGAGGATGGAATGAACATGAGCAGGAGATATACCAATAATCTAAGATATCCAGACAACATCATATTACTGGAGGAAGGCAGGAATAAATTGAAATTACTCCTGGTGAAAGTGAAAGAAGAAAGAGCAAGAACATTGAGGAATAAAAATCATGACTGATGAAGAATTACATAACTGTACTGGTACCACTGAAGAAATTGAAATTGTGAAAATTTTGCATACCTTAGCTTAACCATAAATGCAAAGGGAGACTGCAGCTAAGAAATTAGAAGAATGAGATTTGGAAGGGCAGCAAAAAAAGGAATTAGATAAGATCATCAAGTGTAAGCAGGTCTCACTGGAGACCAAGGCCAAGATCATTTACACCATCATATTCCTGATCACTATGCATGAGTGTGAAAGCAGGACAGTGAAGAAAGCACACAGGAAGAAAACAGATGCATTGAAAACATGGTGTGGGAAGAGAGCTTTGCGATTACCCGGACTGAGAGAAAGATGAACAAGTGGCTTGACAATCAAGCCAGAATGTTCCCTGGAAGCAAAAACGAAAGCTCTAAAGCTGTTGTACTTTGGGCACATCATGAGAAGGCAAAACTC
Organism: Varanus komodoensis; assembly: GCF_004798865.1. Classification (NCBI taxonomy): domain Eukaryota; kingdom Metazoa; phylum Chordata; class Lepidosauria; order Squamata; family Varanidae; genus Varanus; species Varanus komodoensis. The sequence continues at coordinate 4,321,658 of NW_025335798.1, read as the reverse complement.
ACTGGAGAAGACAACCATGCTAGGGAAAGGCTAAGGCCAAAGGAGGAAATGAAGACTGAATATGAACTGGAAAGATTCCATAAAGAAAGCCACAGCCCTGAATTTACATGAGCTGAGCTGAGCTGAGCTGAGCTGAGCCAGGCCGGGCCGGGCCGGGCTGGGCTGCTAAGGACAGGACATTCTGAGAGGCCTTCATTCATAGGGTTGCCATCTTTTGGAGGCAGCTTGGTGTCACATGATGACATCTCTCTCTACAAACAGCAGCGTTTAAAATCCAAAGTAATGTTTCACAAGGTTGCAAAATGGCACTATTATTATTAGCATGGTCCCAGTGCAGAAAAACAAAACCTTCCAGACAGAAATGCAGCACGGTTGCCTCCCTCACAGCAGGCTTCCCTGGTAGGACTGTCTGCTGGCACAATGCCACTGGGTAATTAGAGCACCGCTGAAGCTATTGCTTCTGGCAGCTGGGCACAGGTGTAGCAGCAATAGACTGTTCATGCCACTAAGCCAGCACTGCAGAGAAACCAGGCTGGGAGCTCCCGGCGGTCCTGTCAAGCCATCCGCCTGCAGGGTGCTCTGCTTTCTTCATCCTGAGATGAATGCTTCCTTCTGCAATCAGAGCCTACCTTCCTGCCTGTTACACCTTCCTCCTCACTGAATGTGCTCTCCTAAGGGTCAGGCGCAGAGCCACTGTATGGTACTGCAAACACAGTGGAGAGGGGCTGGTTTCCCTAGGTTGGCTGGGTCAGGGCACTCCTTGAAGAAGTTGCTAGGTATGCTAAAGCTGGCACTGAACTGATGTTTCTGTACAAATTAACCAGCTTTATCTTGTTAACATACAAAACAAAGAGTCCTGGGGCAGACACTGAAAGATGGGATGTTGAACCTGTTTCAGCTGAATTCAGGTAAGCTCTTGGGGGCAACATTCTTGTAGTGCATGGTAACAAAAGCAGAAAGTCAGGGCCAAAATACCAGCATATTTTCACTTAATGTTCTCAGTATTAAGCCTTGGGAGAGCATTCTAGTCTTTTAAAGTGAGGGGAACTGGTGCAAAGGCCAGGAAGCCAACAAACAGTACAATCAGAGAAAAGGAGAAAGGAGCAGAGATGCTCAAGAATGCCAGATCGCAGGAAGGCAGATATGGCCATGCACTGAAGGCCCAAAATCACTCGTACCCGTTCTGACTTGGACGCCACCATTACTGCAGTACGGTCTCTGCAGGTATCCGGTGCACCATCTGGTCCATCTTTGCTGAATGAGCTTCTGTCTTTGCACTCTGATCATGTGGACAAGTCACTTGACCAAGTATGGCTCACCACTTGCTTCTTTGTTCCTTGCCCATCCTGGAGGCCATACAGGTTTCCCTGAGAGAAGGTGTGGTGCTGGCTGCATTAAAAATGGTAGTGGCTACACTGCTTTTTAAAAAATCAAACCTGGACCCAAGCGACGAGAATAATTATCGACTAATAGCCAATGTTCCATTCCTGGGCAAAGTGATCAAGCAAGTGGTGGCCAGGCAACTCCAGGCTTTCTTGGAGTAAACAGATTATTTCAATCCATTTCAATTGGGTTTTGGGCCAGGTTTTGGGACTGAGATTGCATTGGTCACCCTGTGGGATGACTTTTGCCAGGAGACAGGGGAGTGCAACCCTGTTCATTCTCCTAGACCTCTCAGTGGCTTTCGATACCATCAGCTATGGAAGGGAGAGGAGGTTAACTACAGTGACTACTCCCACAAAACCCGGCCAGGGAAGGAAATTCCACTGTGCCAGCAACCACTGGGGCCAGACAACATGCATCCGGGCGCTGCATGCAGGCAGAGGACTGTGCACCCTGCAGAAGAAAGTATGATTAAATCTTCTCATTTATTATACACCCTCTGACATCAGACCTCTACACTGGAGTATGCTACAGATGCTTAACTATGAAGTGCTGCATTGAGAGTCGGCCACATGCACACCAGGCTGTTGTACTGGGAACCATCTTCCCAAGGAGGAGGAGGAGGAAGAAAAGGACACTTTTCTGGGTAAGTGCCATCTTCTGTTCTCTCTGGACAAGTGCCACCAATGCAACTGCACTGGCCCTGTGCCATCAATGGGATGATTTTCCCCCTATAATGCTCCCATCTCCTGCTACCATTCTTTGGACTCCTTGGTGGGCAGCCTATCCTGCCAGGCCAAAAGAGATTCTTCCTGAGGCATATGATGAGCCTGTGGGCTCCCTCCCAGAACGCAGCCACATTTCGGAAGCATTGAGGCCAGAATTCAATTGGAGAGGGAAAGGGCTCTGGCCAAACAATGCAACATCTGTGGAGAAACTTTATTGGGGAATGTCACTGGCACCACACCATCCACGTGACCAGTCTTAGCATGGCCAAGAAACATTTCCAAAGGAAAGGAAGCAAATTGTCAGTGGCACAGTGGAATAAAATATCTGCCTCCACTGAAAGAAACATAGTGGGAACCTCAGCTGTAAGAGTGGCATTTCCTGGAGACGGAAACTAAATTAAGAAGAGGTCCAAGCCCCAAGTCTTAGTGGAGGCAAGACCCACGATACCCCTCTGCCTTCAGTTTGCCCCTGAAAAATCTTGGGTTCTGCCATGCATATGGATCAGAACACTGGAAGTTGTATCGACTGGTAAAATTCACGCTGGTACATACGAGTTTTTAGTTTTGGAATCTGAGATAGGAGGATGTCCCTACTGCCACTGTTTTAAAGATAACTTCAGATAATATGATCTGTTCATGAGTGACTTCTGCTGTTTACTGGTTTTCTGTCCAACCCACCAGTATCTCTCTCTCTCTCTCTCTCTCTCTCTCTCTCTCTCTCTCAGACACACACACACACACACTCATCAGAAAGATCGCAAATGCTCAATTCATATTGGGTTCCATTCAATGTCACATAAGAGCGCCTCCATTTGTGCAGCAAGACTTTTCCTTTCTCCTCCCCTCCCACTTGCACATCTTTTGTGGCCCCCAAGTATTTTCTGGATAATCCCACAACCTTCCAGAGTAGATGTGGCAAGGGCTGTTCCTCTACAGCTGCCTATACCACTGGAAGATGGACACCACTGAAGATGTCCCTATTTTGCATGCAAAAAACCATAGGTTCATCCCTGCCTGGAAATCTCTAGCAGCAGGACTGGCAAATACTACTGTTTAAAACATCAGTAAACCACTGTCAGTGGAGCAGCAGTTCAACTCAGTTAGACTCACCCTAACTCACTCTGCAAGGCTCTGACTCTAGACAAGACTGACCTGCACTACTGAGCACATGCAGCATAATTTGCAAGCTGACTGCTTCCTATCTCCAGAGAAAACAGAGGGCTGACTGTTCCAGAGGGCCATTTCTGATCGCAAGTAATGTTAGGATTTGTAGTACTGTAGAAATGGCTAATTCTGCTTGTGAAAAACTAGGCAGGTTCAGATGAACAATTTCTTAACATGTCCCCCATGTCCCACTCTCTCTCTGAGGGAAATGCAGCAGACACACACTGCACAAACAAGGCGCCTTTGCAGCTACTATCCACAAATGAGCTTTTGGAACAGGAAAGGAGAATAAACTTGAAATGGGTGGATCTGTCAACACTGGTTTCTCTCAGTTTCTCATTTTTCCAGTCTGAAGTTTGGTTTATTTTCCATTTTGAAAATGTGTACAGTATTAAATTCAGTTCATCCCAAAGTTGAGATTTTTTTCAAGTCTGTATAAAAATCCAAATGCATTTTTGCATATATTTCTCTTAATACACATTTTTGCAAGCCATATCCTTAATATAATGTATGCTCATGTTATTTCCCCTAAAATATGTATTTTGTATACTTTTTTGGCTTAGAGAACTCCATGCAAAATTTGAAGAAGTACAAATTTCAAAGGACAGCTATTTGAATAGTGGTTCAAAACTTCAACATTCAAATATAAATGCAAAACGAATAATTTTAATCCTACCTCTAGCAAACAGTATGCTTATATGACTATCCCAGATCAATGACCCCATCATTTCCATTCAGTAGCCAGCTCCTTACCAACTGCGTCTGCTCAACCATGCTCAACCACTGGACCAAATCCAGTCTGAGACCCAGCATTTGCATGACAAAAAATGCAGCAACAGGTAAACCACTTGCACACTTACCTTGTGCCAATTAGGAAGGGAATGTTTCTCTGTTATGCTCATCATTCCTTCCAAAGAGGAGGTCTTCAAAGATCTGGCACCTCGCCAAGAATTAAGTCGTCACTGCCCAGACAGACCTCATTGCCTTGCCCGTCCTCTTCTATGTGTTTACAACCTTAATCTTTCCCAACACTATGTTTGGAATGAAGCTGCTCCCTTTGCAGCTTTGCTCAGATTTCCCCTACCTTATGCCAGTGCCTCCTGTCCAAACCTAGGGATGTGAAGATTTTGTAAATCTATTCCATATTCATTCAGCAGATTGTTCCATCACCTGCCATTGATGGAGTTGCAATTTTTTTTTCCTTTTCTCAAGCTTGCATTCATGTACCCTTGTGCAAATTCTTCCCAAATGCATATTTTCATGTTTTAGCCTATGCACATTTCTGTTTGGTATTCCTTTATTTTTCCATGACTAAATTTAGGCAAAATTCTAGAAAATTAGGAAAACCCACAGGCCACAAGTCCATAGTGTGGCTCAGGCAAAGCTGTTCTGCTGCAGAATTCAGGGGTCTGATTCACAGAAATCCAAACTCATTTGAGTCCAATACTAATATTCCTGCACTTCTAGGAACACTGGATGCAGCTCCCTGACCTAATAAGGCAAGGAAAACGGTAAACAAGTAGCATCCTGCCTCCACCCCTTCCCCCTTGCCTTGAACAGCCATGCTTTTGTCTTCTGCCTAATCAAAGCTCCAGAAAAAGGAAGTGTTCCTTTCACCTTTACATTAGTAGCACATGCACATTTGCATTGGACATTGGGGCCCCTTGTCTCTCTGCAACAATGGCTGCCGAAAACAGAAGAAAAATCTGCTTCCATCCCTCTTGGGGTCTCTTGCCTCTGTCACGGTTCTTCAGACATTACATGATATACGGGGAACAAGAAGCAGAAATGATGCACACTTCCTGTTCTCTGTGCTTGCCTGTCATGTCTGAAGTGAGAACTATCACAATCTCCCTATCTTATATCTCCTCACCCCTTCTATTCTTGAGATTCACCAGGCAAAAAGAAACATGCAAAATGGGCGAGAAATACCAGACTTTTTTAAAAAAGTTCTGTGCATCCTGCCATAGGATCTATCAAGGCAACTGTCTCAATCACAGTGGCTTTATCATTTAAAGTAATAAATTTTCAATAAATTTTAAAATGTACACAATTAATTATTGATACCCTGCTATTATGCTCCAGAAGCCCTCAAGGGCAGCCTAGAACCAAACCACAGAAGTGTGGGTGTGTGGGTGTGTAAATCAAATCAAGCAAAGCAAATGCATGCAGAAGGTCTCATGCTCAGGGCTAGGAAACAAGCCTGCCTTGAGGCCTGGAGAGCCACAGCCAGTCAGCACCAGCAAGACTGGACTGGATGGACTCAGCATCCAGCAGCTTCCAACGTTCCTATTGTGGAGTCTGTTTCTCCAAGATTTAGGTAAATTCTAATAGTGTAAAGCTGAACTCTGTCTGTGTGGGACCCACTGTATTCAATGAGGCTCACCCCCTGTAAGTGTCTGAGGAATTGCAGCCTAATCCCAGCAGAGTTAGTTCAAGCATCACCTTCGCTATGGCTTCTCTGAAACAAAGGGGACAGGAATATCTTTAATGCAGAGAGAAAAACCTTCTTGTTATCTTATTTTATTATTTAGAACAGAAAAACCTCTCTGTTGCCCATATCCTTAGGGACTGTCAGAGTGCTCCGACTACGAATTGGTATGCAGAGGGAGGGAGAGACAGGATAAAATAAAATACCAAATTCAACTGGGAAATGAACCAAGTTCTCCTGAACAGATTTCTGGCCCAATTCACCTAACAGTTTTCCATGTAGCTTCCAGTGCAGGGACTTTGGCCAGCCTTGAAAGGCTCACCGTTAAATATATAAATATATAATCCCAGCTCTGTGCTCCCATACATCTTCTGCCTTCTGAAACGACAGGATGTGTGACAAGCAAGGAAAAGCCATAAAATACCAAAGCTTAGGCATGGATCCCTTGGAGACTTTCGCAACCCATCCATTATCATTAATGTCTCCTTACAGATGGGATCAAGTGCTTTTGAATGTTAATGACTCCAAGGAATGGGAACCCCTCTTGACCTTACAAGGGAATGGAATGAGTTCTGCACATGGAAGACAGGCAGCCGAGCTCAGGAACATTCCAGGGTGATGGTGTGAGGCCTATTCTGCACGGATGCAGAAAACAGGCCTCCTTGTTCACATCTGAACCATGAAACTCTGTATCCTTTGGTCAGAGATTAGGTGCATTCTGCTTGAAAGGCAGGGGAATCTGCAAATTAGGCTGCCATCTTCCAAAGGTCAAGAACTGTTTCTTCCTATTAGGGAATCTGTCCATGCAGGGCTGGCTCCAGGTTTTGGAGGACACTTGGCCAAGGCACCCTCCATGCCCCCTTCCCTCAGTCAGCCTTCTCACTGCCATTGCCCTCGGCTGCTCTTGCTCCTCAGACTCCTTCTCATCAGTGCTATTACCCAGAATCACAGCATAGGAGAGTTGCAAGGGGCCAAGAAGCCAACTTCCAGCTGAGTGCAGGACCTCAAGTTAAGCCATCCCTCTCAGATGGCTGTCCAGCTGCATCTTGAATGCCTCTAGCAGGGGACAGCCCATAACCTCCCTCAGCTAGGGAGCTCTAGAGAACCTCCCTAGACAGAGCTGTGCCAGAGAGCATCTCCTATGCCTTCTCCTCACCACCAATGCTGCCTGGTCCACAGAGAAAGGAGTGAAAACATCAGGCTGCAAGTGTGAAGAGGAGCCACTCCAGGGGTTTCTTGTCAGTGGGACCCACCCACGGTGTTGTCTTCTTAGTAGGTGCCCAACCATGCAGACTCTTGACACTGGCCCTGACTACTTGTACATATGATCCCCAAAACTACCTGCACCAGTGCTTCTGAAGGCAACCACAGCAATAGGTAGAAACACTCATTTCTGGAGCAGGACAGGTCACAACTGAGCTCCCTTCTGCAATTAAGCAAGAGCTGACCTGCTCCTTCTGGAAACAAGCACTTCTGCTCTTTCTGGCTTCTCGTTCAAGCCGTTCAGGAACCACTAGCTTCTTCACCATACAGCTGCATCATGGAGACTGCCCATGATCTCTCCATTAAACTCCCAAGAAGTTCTTCTCTCTTTAGCATTATCCTGTCATCTTCCATCCCATCCCTCGTTGCCATATTTGAAAACTGAATGGAAGGACGGCTCCAGGACACACACACACACCCAACTCCTACAACCATTTTAGGATGAGAAAATCCAGAGCCAAAAGAGTCCTGGAAGCTGATACAAACCACTGAGTTTTCTGGTAGTTTTCTAACCTAATTGATTGGCTGAGTATTTATGCCACTATTCATAATACTCCTTCACATTACTGAGGCTATTAATAATCATTTATTATTAAAAATAATTAAAAAGTACTTTGTTTGGAGTGCTTTAAACTTTTACCTCAATTACTTTTCCAGCCTGCTACCCTTCTTGCAGCATTTGGATGGGTTTTTTCTGTTTTTTTGCTTTGCTTTGCTTTGCTTTGCTTTTTGTTTTGTTTTGGTTTCAAAGAGGAATGACTGCTTCTCCTCTGCCCCATTCCTAATAATTGTAGATAACAGACCACAAGAAAGAGCCCATCAAAATCTACATTCATTCTTTTCTTTACGGCAGCGTCTACGGCAGGTTTCTGGACTCCTGACATCGTCAAAAAGTGCAGGCCATAAATCCACACAGACAATTCTTTGTTGCCAAATAAAGTGGATGCTGAGTGAAACACTGGCTAGACCTTTCCAGCAAGCGGCACAGTGCCTGGCTGGGGACACTGGATGCTTTTGTCTGCAATGATGTCTCCTCACTGCTGCTTGGTTAGAAGCAACACACACTTAGCGGAAAGCCAGCAAGCAAGAACTCTCCTTATTTCTGGTGGGCAAGGTCTCATCGATGCCCATCCAAATGTCCATGCACAGTCCCTGGAGAAAATAGCCACAAAAACAGCTTGTTCTACTAGCAGCACTGGTGAGCACATACTGAGCTACAAGCACACCCATCACATGCCTAAACTCATGTGCCTATTTTCTGCTCTCTGGTTGGAATCCAGAAGTTAACCCATGCCAGGTTTTTCAGACCCTGCCCATGAGAGGGAAGTGATGCCACTCAAACCAGCTCTTAACATTCTCTCTCTCTCTCTCTCTCTCTCTCTCTCTCTCTCTCTCT
>NW_025335798.1:4276126-4313193 GCF_004798865.1 Varanus komodoensis | reverse complement strand
CTCTCTCTCTCTCTCTCTCTCTCTCTCTCTCTCTCTCTCTCGGCAGCTGAAGCATCTTGCCTCTTTGGAAGTTGTCACCCTCTCCAGTGACTTGGGTGAGAGACTCCAGAGCACATCTTGGCTTTGCTCTCTCTGATTTCTCATATGCATCACTCTGGCACGCTGCAAATATTTGACTCATGCCATCTGTTCCCCAGGCAGGGTCTATTTGCTGCTTATGACCTTCAGGCTGCCCAAGAAACACGTCTGCTCCCACCTCTCCCCATTCCTTTTCATGTGCTGTACTTCGTGAAGCGAGCCTCCCAGGACAGCGTCTCCACTATGAATGTGGGCAGGACAGGAGTGACCATGACTTAGCAACGAGGAAACCGAGGCAAACAGAACAGCCCTGCCCAGCTCTGCTTGCTGACCTCAGTTGATATTGGCCTAGGGCAAAGGAAGTGAGCTTTTGGCATGGTATTGCGCAGAGTACCTCTAGTAGGAAAGCAGTAGCAAACAATCCAAGCTGAACTCCATCCTCTGGACTAGCCCAAGGTATTTTGTTGCCTGAGGCAAAAGCCAAGATGCCACCTGCTCTAGTTCTAGAGACAGCGGTGCTTTCTGAAACCTCCTTTTGAAACATTCATCAGCACTGGCAATGGGACTGGGCTCTTCACCAGTCCTGATGGCAGCAGGCTTGTCAAGGGGGCACAGGGCAGGACTCCTGGTCCACAGATCTTTCCTTGAACACCTTGTGGCCATCTCTCAGCATCCGCCACCTACAGAGAACACCTCACTCTGCCCACTGGTATGGTCAGCACAAAGCAAAGGCCTCTCCAAGACTCTGAGACTTCAGCTCCAAGCAGTCCCAGCTGGCGTGACCAGTGGGCAAGAATACCTGAAGTTGCAGTCCAAAGTATCCAGAGCACCAGGTAGGGAAGGCTGTTCTATACAATCTGTGTGTACATCATTTCATATCTGAGACTTTCCCCAGAAAAAACCCTGCCCTGAGGGGGGGGTTTGGCTTTAATTATTTTTCAGAGAGAGCATTAAGTGCTGCATTACTGCACAATTGCTGATGTTCAGCTGTTGGGTATCCTGATGCCATCCCTACTTTGGCGCATACCTGCATCTCTGCTTTTCCAGGAGCAATCACATAATGGTTTTCCCCATGCAACACTTTGATTGCGATATTATAGCATGTTTGCCAATCTGAGTGCTTATTTCCCTTATCCTTTCTGTGTCATTCCATGTCCAGTCAGTCCACTCCATACAGCCACCTCCTTTCCAGATTTGATCATGGTTTGGTCTCACAAACTATAATTAAGCAAGTCATCATTGCTGGAAACTTTGCTTCAAAACGTTGAAGCTAATGCTTCCAATCACATCCTTGCAGGTGTGAAAGAGTTGAGAAGGGGGAGTATCATAGCTTTAGGCTCCATGTGGCTTATTCACACAGCAGGAAAACATTTCCCATTATGTCTGAACAGTACCAGAGAAATCTTGTATGAAAATGTCCAGCAGAGGAATAAAAGGTTGATTCCCTGTTTGGAAATCTTGAGGTAACTTGTCAATCAGGCAAGAATCTTGCTCAAGATGCATCATATTACAACACAGCTTCCTCAAACTACCCTTCTGTATTCAAAATGTATCACAGTAGCCTTGAAGAACAGACTCCATTGGGAATATTGCCTCATTTAATCAACTTCTGCAGCAATAGGTATCCCTGCAGCTTCTTCATTCAGCCAATCAAAACTTTACAGCTTGGCCAAGACTGATCATTCAGTCTTATAATACAAAAGGGAATACATTGTTCAAAATATAATTAAGACATGGTCTAATGTAATCAATTACTACAATCAATACATGGTATTGATAGTAGCAACTAAAATGCATTATGGATTTTAGTTGCATTTTAAACAGAAGGAGGAGGGAGAAAATCCCCAAACAAAATCAATCTAGTGACTATGTAAGAACTAACAGAATCCAAGTATTTCCAACAAAAAATAATAACCAAAATAGTTTTGATGTCAGAAGTATTAACAAAAGAAAGACAGTTCTCTCCATTTGTAATTGATGTAGCTATTAAACATTTTTCATGCTCCTTCACTGTTCCAAAACAAAATGGCAGTCATACGAAATTCAACTTATAACTTTAAAATAGGCAGAACTGCAACTAAAAAACTAGTATGTCAGTTATGAGTCTGATCTGTCAGCAAGACCAGTGCATCCTCACCTCCCCAGTCCCTTTTCTTTCAACCAGTCTGCTGTATATTTCAGTTGGTGGGAACTATGTAAACTATAACACAACACTCTCTGCTTCCACAACTGGTCGTCTACAGAGATACCAGTGCTTCTCCAGTGGAGTCCCTCTGAGTTACCTTAATGTAATTTCAAGTGAAGCAGGGCCATGTCCATTGTGCTTCCTGGTGCGATGGCCCAACGGCAATAGAGATCACAGATACCTGGGTGGAATAGATCATGGGCTCTGGGTGGAATTGCAGTAAAGCAGCCAGACGGCAGCCCATCACATGCCTATAAGGGAGGCACAACTGCCTTCTTTACTAGGTGGCTTTCCTCAGTTTTTTACCAGTGCCTAACACATCTGAATGGCAGCAGGATAAGCAGGTACATCCTTGGCTAGCAATGGGATTCCAGAGGAACTATATCTACCACCTGGATAGTGAAACAACAAATGTAAGATGGTGCATTTAATTCAGAAACTATCCACCGCTAGTCATATCCCTGATACTGTGCCAGAAACGTTCACTGAGATGATATACCACCACACCAGTGGCTGGGAGCTTGGCTATGTGCAAAAAGACTATGAGCCACCTACCCTCCATGCTGTCTTCATGACGCATGTTGAAATTTTCATAGGAGTCCCTGCGTATGAGGGGATCGGAGGTGTTGTAGTCCACTGAGACACTGGGGCCATTCTCAAGGTGCTCCATGCCTATGAAGCAAGGACAACATGGTTTCAGCCACAATACAAGTCAAGATCTTTATGTGCCAGTTCAGTAATGAAAGAAGCTGGTAACGTAATAAGGGAAGAACAAATATGGAGAGGGATAAAAGGGAAATGGGGCCAAAGAGACACAGATGAGGCATCACTGATGAGAGCCAGGGTCAGGAAACAAGGATATTCATTTCAGTCATAGCAAGTCCAGTCACAGCAAGTAAGGCAAGTAGAAACCAAAGCTAGGACAACCGAGGGACAACGGTCACACCTAGGAAGTCTGCTCAAGGAAGCATGGGCCAGGCCAGAGGTCAGCGATTTTTGATCTTTGATCTGTTCTGAGCTACAAGTCCCATCAGCCTAGCCAATGGTGAAGAATCATGGAAGCTGTTGGCCAAAACATCTGAAAGCCCGTAAGATGCCCATCCCTGGATTAGAGAGAAAGAGTAGCAACACGGGGCTACAGCAGAGCTAGGCAACCTGGTGCCCTGTGATTGTTTTAGACTGCAACTCCCATAAATCCCAGCAGCATTATCCATTGTTGGGTATAGTGAGAGTTACAGTCCTAAACACTTAGCAGGCTTCAGGTTGTCATCTAGGGTGAGAAGCTACTGGTGGGATGGGAAGTCATGGAAGAGTGTAAGCATAAGGCCGGGTAATCTCCTTGTTACGCAGGCAAGGACCTGAGCTAGATCTGGAAGATTTCTTTCCCACAAAAAGACACGAGCAGCCATTCAGGAAGGTCACAGAGGATGCCTCCATCAGCAAGGTAGTTCCGCAAGGAAAAAAGGGTTGAGGACCCATGAGACCTGGTGACTGAGTTGGCTGCTAGTGTTGATGATGCTGAGAAGTCCTTAATCAAAGGTACGTGTCATATCAGCAAAGGATGACCAAGCAGCAAAAGTATCAGGCACAGGTCTCATACAGAACAAGGGAGTGAGGATAGCTAAAAGAGCCCTAGAAAATGGAAGCGGAAGGTTGGTGACTAGAAAATTAAGCACCTTGAATCTTCTCAGGGCCGTAAGAGAACACAAACTCCACTTTCCCATACTCTGGAAACCGCTCATCTGCAATGAAAAAGAAGAGAAAATGACAGTCAGTAGATCTATCTGTCCATGCTGACAGAAGCCATATGAAATGGGGCAATACTCAGTAGGCAAGAGAAGCAGCATTTAGAAGGGATTTGTTAGTGGGTTCCCAGCCTTGCGTACCATATATCCTGGGTGGAAAAAAATTCTGGGGACTCGTACAGGCATTCATCATGGCTGTTACTACCTCAAGGATTTGGTGCTTTCATTGGTTTTCTAGCCCTGCATTCGATCACAACATGGTGCATCCTACAAAAAGGTCAATACAACCATAGCTGTAGGCCTAGTATTGGTTCCAGTGAAACACCCCTCTAAAAAGTCCATGTGTTTTTCTACTCTGCCCTCCCTGCTGCCCAAGCCAATAAGTCTCTGAGGGACGGCCGGGTACCTGCCCCTTTAAAGGAGGCGGTAGTCTGGCCAGTCCTAAAGAAGGCGTCCCTGGATCCAGAGATGGCCACCAATTATAGACCGGTGGCCAACATCCTGTTTCTGGGCAAGCTGTTAGAATAGGTGGTGGTGGGAAAACTCCAAGCACTCTTGGATGAGATTGATTATCTAGACCCATTTCAGTCTGGCTTCAGACACGGGTATGGTACTGAATCGTCCTTGGTCGCCCTGTACGATGACCTGTGCAGGGAGAAGGACAGGGGGAGTGCGTCCCTGTTGGTCCTCCTGGACCTCTCAGCAGCTTTCGATACCATTGACCATGGTATCCTTCTGGATAGGCTTGCGGGATTGGGGGTCAGAGGCACTGCTTTGCAGTGGTTCCGCTCCTATCTCAATGGCCAATTCCAGAAGGTGGTGCTGGGGGACTATGGCTCTGCCCCATGGCAGTTATGCCATGGAGTTCCGCAGGGATCCATTTTGTCCCCCTTGCTATTTAACATCTAAATGAAACTGCTGGGAGAGGTCATCAGGAGGTGTGGGCTGCGGAATCATCAGTACGCTGATGATACCGAGCTCTACTTCTCTTTTTCAACCAGGTGAGGCAGTGGCTGTACTGAACCGGTGCCTGGCCGAGGTAATGGGCTGGATGAGGGCTAATAAACTGAAGCTCAATCCAGACAAGATGGAGGTCCTGTTGGTGGGTGGTTCGGGCTCTGGGGTAGGTGACTTGGACCTTGTCCTGAATGGGGTTGCACTCCCTCTAAAGGACAGGGTCCGCAGCTTGGGAGTGCTCCTCGACCTGGAGCTGTCTTTGGAAGCTCAAGTGACTGCGGTGGCGAGGAGTGCTTTCCTTCAGCTTCGGTTGATCCATCAGCTGCGTCCCTACCTGGAGGATGATTGCCTAGCGACAGTGACACATGCATTGGTTACTTCCCGATTGGACTTCTGTAATGTGCTCTACGTGGGGCTGCCCTTGAAGACGGTCCAGATACTTCAGATGGTGCAAAACAGAGCTGCCAGGTTGCTGACGGGGACTGGGCATTGTTCTCACATAACCCCAGTCCTCCATCAGCTTCACTGGCTCCCCATCGAAGTCCGGGCCCAATTCAAGGTGCTGGCTATCACCCACAAAGCCCTTAATGGCTTGGGACATATTTGCCCTCCCGCCCCTTGAGTTCGGCAGCAGAGGCCCTCCTCCGGGAACCCTCCATGAAAGACATCAGGAGAGTGAGCACCCGGAGGAGGGCTTTCTCTGCGGTGGCGCCCCACTTATGGAATGCGCTCCCCAGAGAGGTCCGCCTGGTGCCGTTGTTATTTGTTTTTCGGCGCCAGGCCAAGACCTTTTTATTCAAACAATATTTTAATAATTGTTAATATTATTTACTGGTTTTAATTTTTATAGCCAGGCTGAATCCAGATTTTATATTTTATATGTATGATTTATATGATTGTTGATTTATTATGTTGGAAGCCATCCCGAGGCTTATGCGACTGGGACAGCATATAAAAATTCCTAAATAAATAAATAAATAAATAAATAAATTTATCTTCATTCTCCTCAGTGCATTTATTCTTACCCTTAAAGGCATCATCCAGGTCTTCCTTGTTGAAGACAATGGCCAAGTCATGAATGGCACAAGTGTGGAACTGCACCCGGAAGATGACATCCCGCGTCGGGCTACGAAACTCCTTGTGGTAACATTTCAGCTGCCAGAGGAAAGGGAGAGGATGAACACAAGTGGAAAGAGCCATCAGTTTGGCAGTGGTATCATGGTAAATTTGAAAGGACAGGCACCTAATAATGACACTTCCCATACACCCCAATGGAGATGTAGGCAGTTGGATTGATCCATATCAACAAACCAGTTCTAGTTTTCCAGTCCACTGGAGGCAAATGAGCTTTAACTGCCCATACAAGACAAGGGCACCACAGAGTGCAGCTATGACAATAAAGAAAAATATCTTCTTGTGGGGTAAATTCATTCCCTCCAACTACTGCAAGGATTGCAACTAAGCTCAGAGCAAACAGGGAATGCAGAGGGAATGGCACATGATGTCAGCATCCCTGGAGATCTGCCACCTAGAAAGCTTGAATTATTATACCCACCTATGAACTTACACCTGAATCTTTTGTGCCCCACTAGGTTCCTTCTGTGCACCTCCCTCACAAACTGGGAACCTTTTCAGTGTCTTTAGATTGCAGTCTACAGTGTGTAGGTACCTTAGGCCTCTGATACCAACATCTCCAAAAAGGACTCACCAGTTGAAGCTGTGCTCAGTGAGGCCAAGCCCCACACTGGTCAGAAATGGAAGCAAAAAAGCACTGTTTGAGTCTTACCAAGATGTCTCCCTTTAAGAGCAGTCCGGGCTCTATAGTGATGCAGATGCTGGTCTGGCTGTCCCCCTGCACGTTGCTACAGGGAAGAAAGAAGAAAGCTAAGTGTGGGAGACAGAACAACTAAAAGGCAAGGTAGACCCAGTCTATTTCTATTTAAAGAGATGTGAACAGGGGACCATGCTGTGCATGTGTGCAAGGCAACCCATAGGAAACAGTGAGTAAAGGGAAAAAGTGAGGATAAGCGAACATGACCATGAACACACATACCCTAACTGATGGGAAAATCCCATATAGCA
Source organism: Varanus komodoensis (assembly GCF_004798865.1). NCBI lineage: Eukaryota > Metazoa > Chordata > Lepidosauria > Squamata > Varanidae > Varanus > Varanus komodoensis. The sequence goes on along the minus strand of NW_025335798.1, from coordinate 4,306,146 downwards.
AAGGTGAAGAGCCTCTTTTATCCCGAGGGCTGGATTTCATTTTGGACAAGTTCATGGGGACTGCATTCCAGAGTGGGATGGGACTGAAGATAAAAGGAACAGGACCAAAGGCGAAGGAAACAGGGCCAACATTCCACAGATTTCAGCACAAAGCTCTTCCTGCCAGCAACTAAGTTGTAGAAGAGGCCTTTCAGAATGAGGGAAATGCTGGACAAAAGCTGGGAAACCACCAAGTGAACAGTGGTTGGAGGAAAGGGGGCATCAGAGTACCAAATGTGGAGCCCAGACTGGAGTTTCTGCACCCATCCCCTACAGTGTGTGTGTGTGTGCCAGCAAATCATTGCACAATTTGTTCGAGGATCAGTGTAACCCACACCAAGTCCTGCCTGCCTGCCTTGCCAGCATTCCCACTTCTGTGTGAACATTTCAAGTAAGGTATGTGCCTGATGTAATGTTTTCATATATAGGAGTTACTTATTATTTGCTTGTTCATCTCAACCATCCTAGATGTAACCAAAAACTATTGTGAAACATGGCAGACTTAAATCCAGTTAAACTCCTTCCTTCCATCCTAAATCTCTGACCATGCAAATATCAGGACTTTCCCTGCTCTTCTTGCTAACCTGCTTTTTGTATCATCTTTCCTGATGAAGAGACAAAGATCTTGAGAATGAATATTTGCTGGGTGCTAAATAAAGCAGTACCAACAATTGTGGATTTTGGAACTTCTACTTCTGGGATTCTGATTGTGAAAGTTAGTACTTCATAAACAGTATTTCCTACACTGTTATTTATGTGAATCTAGAGTTTGGTCAAGTGTTTGCCATGTCCCTCATCCATAAGCCTTGCTGTTTATCCCGTATTGATAGGTTTTCAATCAGAGACTTTGATCTGTCAAAGTCAAGTCAGGACAAATTTTAATTGACAAATTTGGGAATTATGAGCACACTTTTGATTTGAAAGAAAAAGGAGACACTAAGATGGACCTTCCTTCAATTCACATTTCTTTTGACATTTTAATAACCCACCTCTACTAATGTTTTTGTAGATTTATTTAATGGAAAAAGTAAATCAATTAAAATTCAGATAGTTGACTTAAAAAATCTTTCAATCAATGATCCTATCTCGATGTTTGATAGAATACTTTTTTATTTTTCCCTTGGTGAAGGGAAATTTGAGTTCTGGAAATCAAAAGAGAGTGCCCAGTTTACTGCAAAGCTTACTAGATTCCAGATGTGTAGACCGGCTGCATGGCCTGGTATATCTTGAGGAAGGGTCGGCAGCCTAGGAAACAGAAATCAGAAATGGGCCGTCATTCATCCAGGAGATTAGTTATGGTGAAGGGAATGCAAACAATAAAAGGCAAAGACAGTCAGGCCTAGCAGTGATTCTGTCCTCCCAGCACACAACAGGGCCAAGTTGGTGACAATGACAGACACCCTGAAAAAAACGATGGGATGGCCAAGCTACAACTCCCCTTGCCCAGCATTCTGCTGTTGATGTACACTGACTGCCCCAAGTCCAGGAAGCAGGGGAAAAGCAACAGCAAGCTAAGGCAGCCTCCAATTGGGCAGCCAAAGACATGTGAATAACACAACTGAATGGCAGACCTGATGCCTTCACGTTAAGCAGGTATATGGTTGCCAGTTAAAAGTCAGTGTTGAGAATGTGACCCCCTTTTAGGCTCCTGAAAGTCCTTTCTTGTGCTGTGTCTTAGAATTGCAGTACTTAGCTAGAGCAAGCATTGCATGGCTGTTCTTATGTTTTTATCAAGTGTCCTGAACCAGAGTTCAAGATTGGCAGCACCTTCGTCCCCTGGCCTTCCTGATGGTTTTCAAAGCAAGTAGCAGGGCTGCCTTTCAACAGGTGAAAATGCCTGCACTGATCCTTTGTGGCAATGCAATCTGAGTGCCCAGAGAAGCTGCCGACAGCCAAGGCAATGAGTTAAGCTAGAGGGTCGTGCCTGCAACTTGAGGCCGGCTCTGCAGATGTAGCAGAGTGAGGTGGCAGAAAGGTGACTGGAAAAGCTGTGACACTGCAGACTACAGCTGTGGGATACCCCTTCTGAATGCTTCTTGTATTCCAAAAGGGAAAAAAATGGGGTGGGGAGATTTGCATAGAAAAACAATAGCAGATAAGGCATGGTTTCAAAGAAGCCCTTTGCCTGATCTGGCTTTCTTTTTTCAAGGAGTCTTCATTTTAGGGGAAGTTTCAAATGTGGACTGCAGGAGAGATTCTAGAACCTATGCTGTAAAAGGATGCAGTCCTCTTTTCAGCACACTAGCACCTTACTCTGATACACATGTAGGTCAGGTCCTAAAGACTATCTGCAGAGAAAGGCAGACATTGTGGGATACCTGAATGACCATTAGACAGGGTATACTCCAGTCTCTCGGGACTATTCATTTTATTTATTTATTTATTTATTTAAAACATTTCTATGCCGCCCCCGTCGCAACAAAGCCTCGGGGCGGCACACAAAAAAAAAAAAAAAAACAACTTTGCAACCAGAACAGAGACATGAGTTACCTCCTTTGGACTCAAAGTTGGGAATTCCATGCATGATGACGTGGTGCAGAAAGAGGGGCTTGTTGTTCATTTTGATGGTTCCAGAGAGAAGACCACTGAAGTAATGGACATACCTGGAGCAGAACGCAAAACAGGCATCGGGCAATGAGTTGGGGTCTCTTGAAAGACTTCAATGAATTAAAGAACCCATCTCAGTCTGTGGATCTGGGATATTTCTTGAGGAACTCTTTATTGTTTGAGCTACAAAATCAGTTCATTAAACATTGCATTCCCAGTTCTTTTCTTTTAGCTCCTTAACTGCAAGCCTCAGTTATGAGATCAAAGTCACTGTTGCCATTTTCAGAAATTATACTGATAATATTTTGTGTTATGGTGTTGTTAGGACCAATGCCAACTTCTTTGTTGACCTTAAAAACATACGTTTATACTTTCTGCAGTTAACCAGGAAGGGAGAAACACACCATGATATCACAGAAGTAGCCGTTTAACAAGATGGGGCTCTCAGGCTCTGTATATTGTATAGTTGCTGCATCTATTCTTTCATGTTCATCCTCCATGGTACAAGTGATATTTACCTGGGAGTAAGCTCCATCAGAGTCAGTACTTCTAAGTATACATGCTCTTGTAGGTCATTCTCTAAATTGCTTCTGATTTTGCTATTTGGTATATGGCATGGACAAAGCTATTAATTTTCTATTTCAGTTTATGTATGTGGATGATCTGATTTTCTTTAGGATCTAAAAGACTATCATAGGAAAAGTTGTGATGCAGTTCAAAGTTCAATGCTGAAGTTTAATGCTGAAATGAACACTAAGTCAGTATCTTATAAAAGGAAAATGCAGGCCAAGAGGTTGTTTTTGCTGTTTAAAAACAAGACTACACATTGCTGGCTTCAGCACCACCTAGCGAAATGGTCTGGAAGAGCAATTAAGGCTCGATGGATAACCTACTAACAGGTTTTCAAAAATCAGCAAGACAAAAAGATTCTCTTTGCAACACAGAATTCACAGCACTTTCCTCCCCTTGTTGTTGACTACAAGAAAATTCCTCTTCTAAAGCTTTGCTTTGGGGTAGAGGGAGCCAGCGCTAGGGTCAAGAATGGAAAGCTACTCTTAAAGCCATATATAAATTCTCACCTATTCTTTCCACAGCAGAAAACAGAGGCAAAGGGGGCTGACTCCAAACTTGATCAGTGGGCTATGATGCTCTCTCACTAATGCACAGTGTCCATATATTCATTTGTATCTGCCCACACTTCAAAAGCCAGAACCTCATATCATATTTTACTGTCATCAATGGATTCTGTTCTTGTCATGTGCTGCCAGGTCATCTCTGACTTATGGTGACCCGATGAATGAAAGTCCTCCAAAGTGTTAGTGCTCACTATATCTCAGGGTGCAACATTAGGTAGAACAGTCAATGAAGCACACAAGCAATGACTGCAAAATAATAATACTTTACTAAGATCAGGGCTAAGACTGAGCAGAATTAGTAGATTCACTCCAAAAAGCAAGGGCAGCATGTGGAATGGATGCATTCTGCTTCACCAAATCTCTGGTGGCATCTGGAGGGCATTCTGGAATCCACTGCAGGCATGTAAAGCAAAGCCCAGGCTGGCTAGAACCTAACACCCCAAGCAGGGACTGATACCGCTTCCACCCTGGCATACTACTGTAGCTCAGAATTGGGAGACACCTTCTTGGGTCACACTGGGCTTCCTCTTGTCATTCTGTGGCATCCAAGAAAGCAATATTTCCACCACCCCAGAGCAGGAAATGCCTTGGAGCAGGCTGCAAGAGCTCTTGCACAGTCCAAGAACTTGCCCTTGAAGCCTAACAGGTCTCCTCTTGCCTTAGGCCTCCAACACACCAGATGTGCAGAGGAGAGAAGGCTTATAGTGAGCCAGCAGAGGTCTCTCAAGGCAGATCAAGCTTTCTGTATGCTGAGTAACATTAGCTCCCCTCCAAAGTGCTAAAAGCCTTCAATTATGAGTAATGTGGCAGCCATGCACCCACCAAGCATGTGATTCCAGAGTGAACCCAGAATACACCAGAAATCCAGGGACCCTGACTCCAAATTGGAAATGCTTCCACATCAGTCAGAAGCCATGATTCTGGCTGAGTTGGAGGCCTGCCTCATCCATAATTTTCATTTAAATCCCAGCACTGAAGAACAATACACTGCACAAAACAGCCTTCTCTAAACTGTTCCCAGAATTCTACACATTAGCCTTGTGGGCTGATGGGTGTTGAACTTCCCACCATCTGGAGAACAACAGGTCAGAGTAGACAACAACTGGAGGTGCGAACAATCACATGTGTGTTACTTCGGTGGACCCTGAAAACATTCCTACACATGTGGTCTGAGAAAAGCACCAGGGGCTACCGCACCATCCCAGGAGAAAGCACTCATCCTTGCTCAGCCGGACTAACCTCTTCTGTGATGGCTGCCCCACTGGGATCACCTTGTCCTCATAGAACCTCTTCATGGCAAAGCGATCTAGAGCTTGGTCTGCACTGTGGGATAAACAGAAGAGTCAGCACAGATCTGTTCCAGGAAGATGGAGTCTTCACTGGATTGATGACAAAGAGGCGCCCCGGCAAATATATTTTGTCTCCCTCCCTAATTGTATCTATTTATAGCCTGACTTTTTTGCCTATCTCAAGGAACCCAAGTTGGCTTACACGAGCCAGCTGCTTCCTGCTATCCTCACAAAAATGCTGTGTGGCAGGTTGGGCCGAAGATCAGTGACTGGCCCAAAGTCTCCCATTGAGCTTCATGGCCAAGGGCAGATCAGAACCCTGATCTCCAGATTCCCAGTCCAATGTTGCAACCACTATGCCAGACTGGATCTACACAGTTTCACTACATAATTAGTTGCAAGCTATTTCAAGGTTTCTCACTCAGTGGTTTAGGGTTGTTCTGTCCACCCTCTCCCCACAGGAAAAAGACTAACATTTCTAGGCATCTTATCAATTTAATAAAATTTACTCAGATAGGTGCATTGGACCAGGAAATCAGTGGAGCCTTTATCATCTTTGGTACTGCAATACATCTTCATCCAGAACAATTTATTGTTCCCTTCCCTGTTCTAGAAAGTGTGCCACCTCATCCCTTTTCAGAACTTTTGCCTTCAGTCTGGATAGCAGGTAAGAGGGGGTCAGATGGTTACAGAGAAGCCAACGTGGCATTCCCTCTACCAATAATGAACATTTTCTCCATAACTCCTGAAGATTCAAGACTGGACTCCATCTCAGTGGCCCTAGTGCCTGAAGGGTTGCATCATGTTCTTAGTCCTCCTCACTGGCCTCGCCTCTTGGCCCACCCCTTCCCCTACCCCACCCCATCCTTTCACACTTATTCAGGAGCAGCTGGTGAGCATGAAGCTTCTTTGGAGCTCTTGCTTCAGAATGGTACCTCTCCAGACCTTGAGGTTTCCAGGCCGCCATGATGGCTAGAGGGAGTCCAGAGTAGGCCATTCACCCCATTATTCATGCACACATGCATGCACACACAATCACCATGCACATCATTTTCACGGCCTCTCATGCAAACTGGGCATGAGGCTTTCTTACCTGGCTGAAATGTTGCTGTAATGCATATAGGCAGCAATGACAACCCCCGTTCGGCCTCTGTTCCCCTGCAGGACACATGAGGAAAACAAGGTCATTAGTATCATCAGCAACAAAATCATATAGAAAGTCCACTGTCTTCACTAAAGATTACAAATGGACAAAACCCTCCAGTGTGAAGGTAACACCCACAGACGGGTGAATCAGTCTGTCCTCAGTCTGTATCACTTCTGCATGGGTTCATGCATACATCTATGTCCTCACATTTCCATATTATTCAGCATAGTTTTGCTTTTTCTTCCTTTTCTTTCTTTTGCAAAATTGCACAAATTGTATTTATATTAGGAATGAGCAAATCAGCAAAACTCAGACTTATTTATTTATTTGTTTGTCTATTTAAAACATGTGTATGCCGCCCAGTTGTGTTTCACAATTACAAGACTTTCCAAAGTTCACTGGATTTCACTCAGAAGCTCGTTCGGACTTAAGTCCACGTCAGATTGCGAGCTTTGCAGTTTTCTTTTTGCATCAAACCCATGCATATTTTCATGCCTTTTTCCACATGCACATTCCAATTGCGCACATCTTTCAAATGTATGCATACTGGCAAATCCTGCTGCCACTGTTGCTGCTCATGTGAATTACACTGCAAGCTCAGAAATGAACAGAATGTATCCATGTGCAATCCAGAAAGATTGGAATCAATAAATCCTAATACAAAAAGAAATGTATTTCTCATACGTGCCTAATCCCTAATTCTTAAAAGTATTGTTAAATGAATTGTGCATGTCTAAATTCCTCAAGCATCCCTCGAAAACAGCTGAGTCAAGTTTTGGATGGGAGCAGCTCTATTTAGGTAGGCTATCATAAGACAGGGGATTAAAAGAGACATGGCTTATGGTGGGTTGCAGAGAGAAACTGGGTAGGTCATTCCTTTTTCTGCCCTTAGCATGCATTCCTCACCAGAACAGTGAGACTGAACAACAGGTGGTGCTGTCCCCCTTGAGACGGATGGAACAGTGGCAGCTGCTGAGCTGCTCAAAGTCTCTGGTTTTGCTGTCTCCTCTCATAGCCCATTCTCAATATCATGAAGAAAAGAGCAAGCAGAGGAAGCTGATGCATGCCCCTCCCCCAGCACAGACAGGAAGCACAGATTGCCCCACATGTTCACATTTAATAGAGGATGATTTGGAACATGGAACTGGGAGAGCTGTGTGCATACATTTGTTTGGTTCTGGTGCCAAGTTAGTGCATGCAAAACAAGAAAACAGCTAGTTTGCTGGCCCGACAGTTGCTTCATAGTCTGTCTTCCCACAGAGGTGCCTAAGGCAAGATACAAGTTTTCCTGCTGTTCTCTTATCCTTTCAGTAATGACACACATGAACGTTCTTAGGGCTGTGCTTTCGCTTTGCAAGTTAAAAAGTACCTGATGCTTTGGCTTTGTTTAGAAATGATAATCAGCTATCAAAAAGCTGCTGCACAGTTTTACTATCTTCACGCGGCGACACAGACTTGCACAGCAGGGAGAGAGAGAGCAGATGGAAGTGCTGTTCCCCAGTGTGCCACTCACCAAATGCAACAGCTTCAACAGAGTGTGAAGGAACTTAACCATGCAGATACTAAACACACAGTAATAAAATCCAGCTAAATACAGAGCCTTTTTGGATGTCATATTTGGCCCAGGAAATTAAGGAATGCCCCATATTTCCACCTGGGTAACTCTATTGGTCCAAGGGCCAAAATGGAGATGATGGGCCAACCATGTGCTCCCCCCCCCCCCCAGTATATGCCGTGCACTTCTAAACTAGGCATCTCGCTCTTCTTCCTTACATGCAATGAAGTCCGTGGGTGAGGGAAGTGAAATCCTTGACCTTGCCTTACCTCACTGCACTCCACTGCTTTAGGCAATTTTCTCTCTGCCCTGCTCCAACACTGGAAATGAACTGAGCCGGAGAGAAATGGAATGCAGTGAAGTAAGGTGGCAGAGAGGCAAAGAGTCAGCTCTATGGATAAACAAGAATTTTGTTTGGTTCATTAAGCTTCAGAATACACTCATTTCACATCTCCAAGCACACATGCAAACAGGAATGCATTTTTAGCCAAAGCTCCCATGTTCACAACTCTGTAACCATTTTCAAAACATATGTCTAGAAAAATGAGCATTTTAAAATGAATATTCTGAAGAGGGGGGATTTTTTCATGCTTAAATCCATGGGGATAAACGGTGCATTTGGGTACATGGTTTTTAAATAGGCACACCCAAATGCACATTTTTTTTCCATTCCAAAAAGAGCTCACATTTGAGAATGAGGATAAGCAAAGGATAGGAGAACCAGGTATGCTCAAGCTCACAGAAATTCTTCAAACTTCATTTGAAAGCTCAGGTCACCTCACTTCTCTTCCCATTTGCAACCTGTCTTTCACTTCATTCAAACAGGAAAAGGAAACATTTTTAAAAAGCTGTGCATTTTGTAATGGGCATACTTGTGCATGTTTCAAAAGTTGCTCATGTTTCAGAAGTTGTGCAGTTTTTAAAGTACATGTTTTACAAATGCAACTTTGGGAATTTGCAGTCATTCTGGAGAATGTAGATACCCATTAGGATTTACGATTATGAATAGGGCATCTAGGAGCAATTTGCACACTGAAACACCATTCTCATGCTAACCAGGACACGGTAGACTAAGCTTTGAGAGGCAGTTCAGAGGCTCTCAATGAGCTCAAGCCCTACTGATTCCACCATTTCAACTTAAAAAAAAGATCTCACCCCACTCCTACTTTATATTTGAAGTGGGCATATATGTGAAAAAAATGGCTGCCCCATCACATCTATTTGAGCCTGGGTCTGTTGTCAGGATTTTTTTAATCTTTCATGTGGAAACTATATTCTTCCGGTTGCATGATTGCTCATGTATTTCCAGGCCCAGTTTAAAGTACTGGAATGGATGTTTAAAGTGGAAATCTCCAACCTTTGGTCTCTGGTTGCTCCCTGTGCAGACCCTGAAGCCATCAGGACCCAAACACTGTTCTCTGACTTCCAAGATAACCATTTCCTCCCTGCTGGTTGTGGTGGAGAAATAGCAAGCACATTGGCAATCAGTGAAGAACAGGAGATGCTTTTACATCCATGCTGCAGGTATTAGGCTCACTTCGCCAAAAACAAGAGCATTCCAAACCAGAAAGCTCAGACTCTGAAGATGAGCTAGAAGAGGAATGGTTGGAATGCATTACTGAAATGTCAGTGTTAATGAGTAAGTTTAGCCAAGTAGCTGGGGAGACCCTGATCACCTCTGGTTCAAGGGCAGATGATGCAAAACAAGGAGGGTCAGAAGGGAAGGGGTGTGAGTTCATCAGCCCAGTGGCTTGCTGGCAGGCCAATCAGTTGGACCATTTAAGTAATATTCAGTTTTCCAGCCATCTGGTTCACAAGCAACATGAACTTCCCTGAGGGTGGAGCCAACCCCTTTTGGAGAGAAATGAAGGAAACGGATTCAGTTTCCAATCAGTTCCTGACATGGGCAACACCATCACTACTTGAATTGATAGTACTTGTTGGTAACTTTATTATTACTGTGTAGTGCAAAACCAGCCTAACTCAGGAAAGGTCTATATTTTACAAACCTTTCACCTTGAGGTACCAAAAAGCAAAAAGGGGAGGTGATTATGGCACCTGCTGCCATCCAGCTACCCTTGATCTCAGAAGAAGTGGGAGGCAGATGTATGTATTTGTGGGGAGGAACTGTGAATGTGCATGAGCTTGCACTCACATGTGCGAACTGAAGCTCCCCAGTCAACACTGGATGTGGGGGGCCAAGCAGGATGTACACCTCTGTTTCAAAGGCTGGAGACCAAGTTACTTGAAGAGACATCTTCACCCATATTAACCAGCCCATACTCTGAGATAATCATCTGAAGATCTACTCAAAGAGCTGCCTGTGAAAATGACTAGCTTGGCAGGCACAAGGGAGAGGGCCTCCTTGGCAGCAGTTCCACATCTATGGGATTCCAGCAGTGAATGCCGGGCTGCACCACTGCGGACCTTTAAGAAGGCCCTAAAGACTGACTTGTTTCCTATTGTGTTTTCTTAAACATGGGCAACTGAACTGATAAAATGGCTTTAGTGGTAACTATTTATTGAATCTCCATGCTTTTACTTGGTTCAATGCATTTTTATCGCCTTACAAATGTACTGCTATTTATATTCTGTTATTTATTGTATATTGGATGTTGAAGGCCACTTTAGGAGAAGTTTTATCCTGTAGGCAGTTTGCAAATAAACGAACACCACAAAAGACGAACAACAATAATAAATAAGCCTTGAAATGAAAACTGAAGTGGCAGATGCTCTCCATAAAGCCAAGGAAACATATGACTATGCAGATTCAATCCCAGTTTAAGATCTCAGTTCATAAACTGACACTAAACCAAATGTTCTCATGTTGGTCCAGCACGGAACTTCAGTGCCGAGAGCTCCTGAGCTGGGGCATGCAGTCCCTCGAGAACTATGCTTGGCTCCTACTCTCTTGGCTTTTAGAAAGAGCATGAAGGCACATCTTTTTAATTTTGCCTCTTAAGCTATGTTGTTCTATTGATGCTTTTGCTGTTTTTTCCTGGTTCTATTCTTAAACAGTTTTTGTTCCTTCTTGTTTTGCAATAACTTGATGGATTTTTAGCAAATAAACCAGGATAGAAACGTTAGCAAATAAAAACCACATATCCATGAACAAAGGAGGAACTATGAACAAAGGAGGAACTAAGTGCCAATGCTGGCACACAAAGGTGGGAGGATAGGGAGGGGAAATAATGCAGCTACATCTTAACCCAGGGACACTATTCCCAAAAAGGCTATCCAAGTTGGATGTCATCAGCATGTCATGACACCTCATTCAAAAAATACCAAACAAGATCTCTCATTGGTTTAATGCAGATTTTGGAACAAAAACATGGCCCTACAACCAAGCTATAGAAATTAAATAATAAAAGGAAAGGAAAGAAAGAAAAGAAAAAAAGGAGAGACCAAAAGCTATAGTAAACATGCTTTAATCAGTCCTCTGCAGTAATCTGAACTGTATCAAGTCACTATGCATTTTCATTAGGGAAATTAGATACTGTCCTGGTTCACACCTTATGTTAATCAATGGTATGGGTTGTTGAATTTTAGGTTATGGTGATGTGTAAATGCAATTTCACTAACAAATAACTGCGAACAACCCAGAAAGAGAACCAAGGACTGCTGTAGGGTTGTGAACGCTGAGTTGTTTAAAGTATGGGTATTCATATATATCTATCCAAAATTGTGAGCTACTCATAGTTTTTTTTATCCACTAGGCTACAGAGGAAGCAGGCAAGAAGAGAAGAAAAGGGGAAGGGGAAGAACCAGCTGCTCTATATGGCAGAACTGCAGCACTGCAAGGACATCTGGGGTACCAGGAAGAAGCGGGCAAAATGAGATAGAAATAAACAACCCAGGCATTGAAAAACCAAACCCCAGTTTGTTCAACTGCCTGTCAATGAGTAGGGCAACAAGCCATGGGTTATATAAACTATGGCCTAGTGTTTTGCTACATGGAGATATGCTTCCTTCTCATTTCACAGCTTCCTGGGAGCCTAGTGAGCTGAGTGCCTAGAGCTCATGAAACCCCATCCCTACCAATTCTTTGCGCTAGCACGCGAATCTTCCTCCCAATACTCTCATCCCCATCCCATGCCGTGCTTCAGAATATGGACAGAAATGAAAGAAGGATCAGCATTTCCCACTGCCTGCACTGCTGGCTGAAAGACAATGCTTTGAAGAAATGCACAAAACCTTCCATGTAAATGTTTCTTTGATGAGCAGCAACACTCTCCCCACTCATATATAAGCAACAGAAAGCATGAAATCTCCAAATATAGTAACGGTGTTGCCTCATCAGAGTAACATCAGCAACACCGAGGCAACAGGAGAGCGGAAGCCTGAAGCAAGTATATCAACACTCCATGGCTCCCACCAGACAAAAATGGGCAAATGACAACACAAATTCATCATTCAACAGTGACCATGGAAAGAGCAGGATCAGTACGGCAAGAGTGGGTAGCCTCCACTCGCACTTTCTAAATGCATACTGGTTTTTACACCAGTTTCACTGCCAAGGTTTCCTTTACCGACAACCTTGGGAACTACCGTTTGGTGAGGATGCTAAGAATTCCATAGGCTGTAAGCTATCCTACATCAAGGGGTCCATTTCGAAACTTCCAACTGCAGAGGGAATTACTATTAAACCACTTTAAATCTATAGTACACATGAGGAATGGATGAACATGTCAATTACGTTTTTTCTCAATTTCTCATTTTTCTAGCCATAGGTCCAGCTTATCCCAAACTTTGAGATTCTTCCACTTTAGTTCCTATGCACATTTTATACAAGTAATCTGCTGACTAAAATGCCTTTTCAAGCTTTCTTTACCAATATATCCATTTAGGTCCCTCTTTCCCTTACTGACCAATATCTGTATGCCTTTTTTGACTGAAGGCCTCCATTGCAAAATCCAGAGAACTGAACATGCTGGAGGATAACTGCATTACAATTTGCATTTTGTTTTGAAAGTGCGAAATTAGATAAATGCACATTAAAGGCAAATGGAACAAATTTCTCCCCCTCCCTAGTACAGACATGCTCCAGAGCACAAACTTGGAACAGCCACGTAGAACTATGCGGAGATGAACCACAAACATAAGCAACTGCAGAATACAACAATAGCATCAAGAGCACCATCACATGGTAGCAGCCACAATCTCGAGTTTTAGGCACAAAAAGCATGAAGTGCTGGTGGAAACCCAGGTATTACTCCCATCCTAAGAACGCAGAGAGACTGAACCTTGTTTTCACCATATTTGCAGTGAAGATAGTTGGGAACAACATGAACTGAAAACTGAGTGTTACTTTCTAGCATGAAATGCTTTAACGCTGACAAAGAGAAATGCCCTGCACACAGCCACTCAGTTTATGCACCTGGTCATTTTTCTTCCTAATTCAGACAGCTCTATACTCGCAGCACATGGATCATGGTGAATGAAGGGACAGCTCCTTTCTCTGGCCAACAGTTCAGAAGACCCATTTGTCACACATAGGAAGACAATGGATGGTGCATTTGTTGAAACAGGGCTCATCCACTGGAACATCTGGATTTCATCTAATATGGGGTTTCATTTGCCACAGCCATGCAAAAGCTACCTTCTGCCAAATGGCCTTCTCCTTTCTCATGGCACCCTAGTCTGAGACAGGCACGATAAGAAAAGCCCTAACCTCTGCCCTTCTCTCTCACCTTATTATGGAGAACCACGACATTATGAGCATCAGCGTTGAGCCATGTATCCATGGCCTTGCAGATGCTGCATATCTTCTCCAGGGCAGGGGTGTGCAGGTCAGGCCATCCGAAATCCAGCACCTGTGACACAAGGAGGGAGGCAGGTTCCACATGAGATCAAATAAAACAGAAGGTGTTCATGAAGGGGAGGATGTCCTGCCCCCAGTCCTGAGAGCTTTTGGTTAGAAAATGCAAATGTACTTTGCCTGAGCATGCAAACCACATGCATCCGACAAAGTGCGGCAGCTCACTTTGGGCACGAAATGTATAGCTTTTGACTATAATGGCCAAGTTCATCATTTGGGTCTTAGGCCCCAAGAGGCTTCAGGCTATTTTTGTAAATCAGTGCAGTTACCTGCTCAGGAACCTGATGTCAGGTGATGCCACATTGTCACAGAGATAAAATCCCAGAAAGGAAGAAAAAGAAGCACAAATTCCATTGGAGGGGAAGTCCCTGCATAAGCAAGTCCTAATGAAAACTGATGGACGTACTCCTAATCGGCTCATGAGAGCATTGCCTGAGCACGGCACAACATCTCTAGGAAATTCAGCAAGTCCCAAAAAATTGTCCTCTAGCAAAATCAAAAAGGAGAGATCCACATGAACTGGCACATCATGATGGGAAGGATGGCAGAAAATGAGCGTATGATCTAGAAAGGGGGCTCACCCTTCCTCAAGTGCCCTGTTTTAACTTAAAAGCCATGCAGTGAGTGCTTGGCCACATGGATTGTGTTAAGTGCACGCATCACCGTATTACCACATCCATATCCCTGGTGATGACGGCACCACCATGGACTGTATGCAGGGCTGGGGAGCTGCACACCACAAAGAGCTTTTAGATGTCATCTGCATTAATTTTGTCCCAGGAAAGTCTTTTGTCAGCCTCTCCCAGGGGCCAACATGTTGCAATGGGGAGATTTCATAGAGTACAGAAACGCAGCTTTCCTCTCATGAAAGCTTCTCTAGGGTACCTCATGCAGAGCAAATGTAGTACAGTGATGAGGGTGTCGGACTGAGACCGGGGCAACTCCAGGTCTAGTGCCCACTCAGCCATGAAGTTCACGGGGTGATCCTGGGCCATTCTCTGACTTTCAGCCTAATCTGCCTTGCAGGGTACTTATGAAGATAAAATGGAAAAGCGGAGGATCAGGTAAGCCAATGTAGGCTTCTTGGAGGAGGGAAGGTGAGATATAAATATTCTCGTTTTTTTAAAGTTCCACCCAACAAAAGGGGAAATGGGAGCAGGTTTTCTAGCTCTTCTGGGAGCACTCTTCCCATCCTCATGTCCTAGGCAAACGGTTGTGTCACTGCAGTCATTCTGCTGAGGCTGTCGCTGAGGGGTAATTAACTGCTTTGCAGTGAAAGCTAAGAGCAGTGCCCTCAGGCCCACACGGTCCTTCTTGGAATAATCCACTCCACAGACGCTAAGGCTGTTTCTGAGAGCCCAGGGCAGATGGCTGAAGGCTCTTTCACAGCTCCTGTGAGGCAAAGGCCTTTATGTGGAATGGGAACTGCTCACTCTTAAGAGACGCATTTCAGCCAATGTGGCACGGTGGTCGGAGCACTGGACAGGGGACCAGGGAGATCTGGATTCGAGTCCTCACTCAATCCTCATGCTCACTGGCGGAATTTGGGCCAGTCACCAGGCCAATCCGCCTCACAGGGCTGGCGCTGGGAGGACAAAATGGAGAGGGGGAGGGGGAGGGGGAGGGGAGGAGCTAAACTGCCACGGATCCCTTGAAAAAGGAAAAAAGGCAGGTCACAGATGCGGTGTAGTGACAGCAATGATGCAGTCAATGAAGAACAGCCTGTGATGGGTTTTGGTGTATCAGCTAAGATCGTGAGTGACCCTGCCATGACTGAGCTAGCAAAGTGAGCTGAGACAGGCCTCCCGGCTTCGGCTTCCCCCATCTGACCTTCTGAAGCTTGCTAAGTTACTGCTCAAGAGCCTCCCCCAGCCTGGTCCTCTCCAGATATTTTGAACAGCTGCTCCCAGCATTCCTGTACACTGGACATGTTGAATGGGGCTCATGGGCATTGTAGGCCAAGGCATCTGGAAGTCATTAGGCTGGGGAAGACTGATGTACCAGAAGCATTTAAGCACTCAAGAAGTGCTCTATAAATGTGACATAAACAGATCCCTCTGGAAAAGCCCTTGCTCACTGCCTCCTTCCTTTGGTACAGCCAAACTCCACAGCAGCAGAGTGGCTGCTTCGCTCACGGGACACAAGCAACTTCCTTTCTCTCCCCACTGCAGATTTGAGGACAGTCTTTCTTTCCCCTCCTCCATGGCTATCCTGTGCCAACTCAACATTATCCATCTGCTGCCACAGTCACTCAATAAATAGGGTGGCAAACCAAAAACAACTGCTGCTCTTCCGGGATTTAGAGGAGAGAAACAGGATAAATTTTTCAGCCGTGTGCCTGGCTCCAGGTCGACGAACAGCTTCTGTGGCTGCCAAAGACAGCAGCAGCAGCACAGTGGGATTAGTGGACAAAACAAACCCAGGGAGAGAGACATGCATGGAAGGGGTCAAGGAGCTGTGCATCAGAAGGGAATCCAAAAGGAAGGAGGCAAGTGGCTAAGGCAGCACCCTTGGCTCTTCTTCATCCCAGGGTCTGAGCGTTTCACAGTGTCTCTTTCCAGAGATGCTCAGTCTGGCAGTCGGAAGGATGGTCCTGGGCTGCGACCGCCGATGGGTGCACATTAATCTCCCTGGGCCATTAAGTCCCTTTGTTTAATTCTTCAAAACAGGAACGTACAATGCAAACAGATCCATTTGGATCTATTTCCATTTCAAATTCCCCTCCAAACAGCTGTTGAGTTTTCCACTCAGAACAACAGTTTGTACATTTGGGTCCTGGGACCTCTCCCACAATGAGTTCATGTGCCCAGAGCCACTGAAAATGTAACAACATGCTTTTTCAAGTCCTGCCCTAATTCCCTCAACTTCATTTTTCCATCTAGCCATGGAAGCTGGTGATAGATTTAAGAAAATGATTGGATTAGAGGACACTAACGCACTTCCCACTATTTAGTGGCTTAATCAATATCTTTCCTCAGGCTTGCTTTTTGCTCAGCAATTTCTGAGGCCAAAAGGATGTAGGTTCAGGAAGTGGGAAGAGGGCAGAACAGGATCCCTAGATCAAACCCATTTCTGGTTCCCAAAAATATTCTGCATAAAGCAGGGATGGGGAACCTCTCTCAACACAAGGGGAGCCTTTGGAGATGCTCTTGAAGGCCATAATCCATTGAATGGAGCTAAAGGCAAAGTAGCTGGAGGTAAAGCATCAAAAATACTAGTATATTTTTACCTAAAAGCTCTTACTGTCAGTAAGTTTCTGGGAAGGCATACAGGTAGGCAAATAGGTGTTGTTTCAGCTTATTGAATCTCTCTAAATATCTCCTCGGTTCATCTCATTGATGTGCCCAAACATGAGCATCTTTCTTTCCACTAGGGAACAATATAAAACACCTTTCCCACCCACTTCCCAGCTAAAGTGTGACAGCTCAGGTGGGAGCAGGGGGATACACATAAATACACACTTTTGAACACAAACACAAATTCAGGGAACTGTATTCCTGCTCACATTCTTGCTTGCAAACTGGACATATCTGCACTATTTCTTAGCAGGAATGAAATGTTCAAACATCTACGGAGAGGCATTTTGACATTTTAGAACTGCAGCAGTGGTTTGAGGCTTGGTGAAAGAGAGTGGGCTCAAGAAAGGGGCTATGGCCATTTGTTGAACTTCAAAGGGCCGGATCCAGACCCCAAAAGGACTGGATTTGTCCTGCAGACATGAGATTCCTCAACCTTGGCCTTGGTTTTGCCATTCTGTAACTGAAATAAAAGTGCTGCCCTATTTTTCCCCCTTCAACCATTTACAAGCATTCCAACCAAAACCATTTGTTTTGCGCGCGCTCTCTCTCTCATTTACTCACTCTCCTTTCCACTTGAAATCTACAAGCAGTTCTGTCTTACCTTGGAGTGCAGCTTGCTGATGTCATGCCTCCTCTCTGACAGGTTAAAAAGCTAGTGGAAAGGAGGAAAATATGCAACATTAGAAAAGATGGTTTGTCTGGTGGACAGAGGGCTGGGCAAGAAAATGGCGGAAAAGCACATGGGAGCAACAGTGACAGACTCGGAGGGGGAGGGCATATGCTGCTGTTTGTTTTAATATGCATCTATGTGTCTTCTCCCTAGAATTACAAGGATGAGCTTTGAATTGTTTTTAAATTAAGAAATGAATTCTGAATTTACGCTGTTGTCACTGTGTGCCCTGAGGCACATCCACATATTTTATGCCATTTACTGGAATGGAAATGAGATGGATTTGTTTAATTGGCAGGCTTCCAAGACCTTGAAGCCACCAGCCTCAGTTCTGCTACAAGGACACAGCGGACAAAATAAGCAAGGTTGACTATGGCAAGTGGGCACTGAGAAACATCGTGAGATGAATGCACAGTTAAGAAGAAATAAATAAAGTAATGAGCCAACGACCAGGGCAAGTTCAGGCTTCAGTTGAGACCAATTACAAAAATAAAAATAAGAATGTTGCTGAATCTTTGATAAGGCATGAGCAAGGGGACAGAATGCAGCGTGCATGGCATCCAGTTGTTCTCTGCATGATCTTTTTTAAAGTGAAACATGTGTAACTGCAGTCGTGTAAAGGCCTTACCAAGTAACTGTCACCATGCTTGGATTTTAGCATTTGTGCCACCTCCTTCAGGTTGCTGCAGAAAGTCTGTTCCTCTGACAAACTTGCAAAGTTGACGGCAATGATCCGTTCTGTGACATACACCAGGTCTAGTTCACAAGTGTCCTCCATGGCCTGATTTAGGCTCAGACTCCTAGGTCAAAGAGACGCCATTGTCAGCAGTGTCCATAGTGGAGACGTAAGAGCAGAGGTCTAAAATGCAGTGGGCGTATCTTTGTGATCATCCCTGAACATCGTCTCACTTTGCTTCTGCTGTCAAGTCTGGAGTGTGTTCACTGAGTGTTACAAGTGGGCAATTCCTTTAAACTATCATTGCTCTATGGATGTTTTGATTACAACAAATGTGTAATTCAGAACATAACTCAAGAGTACAGATGGACAAATTGATTACTTTTGGTTTTTCTCAGTTTCAGCAATCATAAATTCAGTTCATTCCAAGCTTGAGTTTTCCAAATGTAGGTTAAGTTTGGAAATTATTGTAAAATTCACATGAAAAATCTTTTTTTTTTTTTTGCACATTTCTCCCACTACCACGATTTTTGTATGCAAGTTTGTGCACATGTGCACGCACTTACAAACACACATTAGCAGGTACTTTTCCTACTAAAATTAATTTTACTTCTTTTTTTTACTCATAAAGATATTTTTGTGGGCATGTTTGCCTAATATAAACAATTTCATGTGCATTGTTTGGAGAATTCCATTATAGAATTTGGTGAGTTTGAATTCCAAAGGCTGAGTTTTGGTTTCCATATTGGTTCAAAGTGCAAAAGTCCTGAAGTTCACATCCAAACAAGTTTGTTCCCCCATTCCCAGTCAGGAATAAGGTGATATCCCCTCTCAGCAAAACCAAACCAAACCTTAATTCTCAGCATTTCTCTTTTTCAAAGATGGCCTTCAGACCATCATGTAGCACCAATGATATTGAACATGGAGATGTGGAACCCAGTGGTACCCAGAGACTACAGCAGCTAGGGGAACTATGATAAAAATGATTCCACATTAAATATGTTGATTTGAAGAGTCCCTATTGCACTGTGTGTGCATGTTTAGGTGGGTGGGGAGAAGCTTAAGATTTTTGTGTGGAATTTTTGCAAACTGTATGATAAAGTGCAAGGTACTAAGGAAGAACAATGGGGGTCCTGCAGCACTTTAATCACTGCCAGATTTATTGGACTAGAGTCTACTTTTTGCAGAAGCAAAATATATACATTTGCAATACTGAATACAGGTCCTGAATTCAGAAACAGGCTCAAAGCATACTCATGGATCTGGGTGGGGAGCTATCTAAAATGAAAATTGGCATGCTCCACAATCCATACATTACTATTCTGGCCAGCACTTTTAAATGTGTAAAAAAATACTAGCAAAAGCATGGCATCCGGTGCAAGTCCGAGCCAGTAAACACATTTTCTGTGAAGAAGTAGGATCCCATATTAAAACCCATGGGAAGGAAACGGGGATTACAAATATTATGACTATTAGTGATAATAACTATTTAATAACTCCAGGACCAGAGGCAGCATGCCTTCTTTCCTTCCCAGGAACTTAAAGTAGTTTTCATAATTCTCTTCTTCCCCTCAATCTTATCCTCACAACAACAACCCTGTGAGGTAGGTTGGGTGGAAAGTCTGTGATTGGCCCAACATCACCCAGGTGGCTCCATGGCTGAGTGGGGACTAGAACCCAGATCACCTGCATCCCACTCCAGCACTCGTAATCACTGCAGTGCACCACACACACGCCACTGCCACAGCCTGGCCACTTGGGGGAACAGGATGCCAGACAGGCCTTTGGTCAGATCCAGCAAGCCTCTTTTCAGGTGCTTAAGGCTGCCTCATTCACTTCCACAATGTGAAGCATGAACCATTTCACTCAGATCTTCACGTCCTTCCACTGGGATCTATGTGCAAACATATGTTAGTTCTCTACGCTGTTATGGGGACCAAGCAGAATAATAGCAGGATCTGAACATAGCATGAAAACATGAAACAACTCTTTGGAAAATCTGACTTGGCATACCAGCTTTTGCAAATAAATGTCCCAAACATGGATCATCTGGATTCAGCAGAGCAGAAATATCAAAGAACAAAGAAGGCACTGCATATTCTAAAGTATGAATAATGCAGCATCATTGGTTTCTCAGGACAGGCTCCTACCAGGACAGGAAATGATCTCACCTACCAAGGAGACTTACCTTGAGGGTTTACGCCGTGCCTGAATAATTTTGGGGGATTTTGAGAAGACCTAGTAACACAACAAAAAGGGGAAAAATCCATGTTACTGCATTACATTACTTCAGTGCAGAGCAACACAATCAGCAAGAACTGAAGAAACTGAGTGCTTATTTCTTAGTTTCCAGATCTCATACTAACGGCAATTGGGCAATGAGATGGCACAAAGCGGAGGGGCGGGGGAGAGACTAGCTGGCTCAAAAAGGCAAAATCTCCACCGTCTTTAATGTTTCCAAAAAGCTCTTGCTGAAGTGGATTTATTTAGGGTTGCATCAGTCATAGTCAAGTATTAGTGTCTCAGAAATGCCCTGATTGTTGGTGCCAGGCTCCTCCTTCCACAGGATGCTTGCATAGACTTTAGAGGGACAGTCACAACGTAGCGCAGTTCTCTTGGCCCCTCCTACCTGCAGGGAGGGAAACGGGTGGGCACTGCCGCAGGGTCACTACCTAAGCAGTGGCACTGTTTTGTCTTCTTGTAATATACAAGTAACACAGCTACTCTGTGGCTACTCTTTCTATCACAGATAGCACGGAAAAGATCACCCACCTTTAAGAAGGGCAAAAATTTCTGAGCCAAATTAAGGAGTTCAGCAAATCATTCAGTGGTTGTGCAGGATAGAAACATTTATTCTGAGACCCTACAGAAACCTAGAGTACTTTTTGTCCAATTCGCTGAGGCTTGAGATTATAGGGAGTACCACCTTCGTTTCCTTCTGCAGCAAAAAGCAGGACCAAAAAGAGGCACTACATTAAATGTGGACCTAGAAGCTCCATCTTCTTCCCATCCTAACGCTCCCCCTCCCTCTCCCTCTCCCTCTCCTTTTTACTTGGGAGTGGACACATAGGTCCAATCTGGATCTTAAAAGCCCTCCTACCCCTATGTTAGACTTCTAATCCAGACCAAGGGCTGTATGTCTACCCCTGTGTAAAACTAAAGGAAAAAAACATAGCTGCTAGACATACATTTAGAGCAATGCCTAATCTAGCTCTTAAGAAGGATGAACTGAGTTTCCGCACACTGGGCAAAGGAAAAGAGAAGCTGCTTAATTATAACCTTTCTTGGAAGCACTATTCCCCAGTTACTTCTTATCCATGGTGAGATTTGGGAGAGCAGTGTGGACCCTGTTTCTCTTCCTTCACATGTGAAAACAAAGTTACTTTGGCCCCAAAGTTGAACAAACTTGCTCCAACCTGTGGTCTGTCCAAGTTGTGGTTGTTGTCTTTTTTTAAAGGAAGAGTACAGGAAAAGAAATGCAGACCTCCATGCAACATCTTGCTGAGCCAACTGTGTTTGAATTCCTTGGCTCTAGCAACAGAGATAATTTGGTAATTAGCAGCCAGTGCTTATAAATACACAGGGAATCAAGGTCCTACCAAGAATCATTATGAGACAATTTATCAAGCTGAGCAGAGTAAAGCCACAAGGCACAAAGAAGGAAGAGGAGGAGGAAGAGAGGACTTGCGGGATTTAATTTAAGGCTGTGTTGAAAGAGACATGCTCTTGAAAGCAAGTCAAGATAACAGGAGAAGGGAGGGGTTCGATATCAATGCATGCTTAGCTGCACACTACAGGCACAGACATTACTCTCCTCCACTCATTGATATTAAGATGTTTGGGAGTCCTTCTCTGTCCAAAGAAGAGAAGATTCCAACAGAGTAGAATTCAGTGACCTCCATTCCCCACTAAGGATAGAGAAAATACCATGGGGTGCCAAGATTCCCATGCATGACAAGCTACCCAGAGCAGGAAGGGACTACTATCCCCACTAAAGGAAGACGAAAGCATGGTGTGCTAAGATCTCCCATGCCAACAAGCTACCTCTGATGACAAGGGACTATCCACTGCACCGTTTCTCATACAGCAGCAGGACTGCAGGACAGCATGGCCGCGGGTCCCCAGGAATAAATGCTCACAGTGGGTCAAGCACTCACATGAGTTCTGGCACCATCAGCAACACTTGGAGACAGTGTGCACCACGTATGTTTAATGCACATGAGTTCTGTGTAAGTGCACCCAGACACAGTTGGCCTCACACAGCGGACCCACAATTATTTATGGCTTCTAATCATTCAGAGCTAAATGCTGCAAGGGTAGGAGTACAGAAACTGAATGTCTAACCACTCATTTCAAAGCAACAGTGTATTTTGTTTCGCTTTTACATTTGAATTGTATTTTTATATTTATAACTGTTCCATAGCAGTCTAATCTTTCAACTGTTTGTATTCCACCCAGAGATCTTTCATTATTTGGCGAATGTAAGTTGACTGGCTTCTCCTATTTGGAAGACATCTGGCAAATACACACATGACAATATGTTAGGCTTTGGTCATCTACCATACACACGCATTATGTTCAGTTCACACATAATTGATGTAGAATTGATGTGAATTCTGGATTACTGTTTATGAACTACATCCTCATATCCACCATTTGATTGCTTCCATTTGGTTCTGCCAGCAGAAGTGGCTAAACAAATGTGGAAGCCTCCAGTGCTGGCTTGTTCCGTATTTTATCTAAACCAGGATTCCTGGCTTGTCTGTTGCAAACAGGGCAGGAATCAAAAGATAAGAACAAAATTTGGCTTCAGACTCTGGCTTGCTAGCTGAGGAACAACAAAGGAATTCTGGTTCAGTTATAATGCTAAACAAACCAGCAGTGGATAGTTTCCTATAGTGATGGGAGAATGAGTGATATTTGAAATTGCTAGCATTCTCCAAGCATTGTCTCATTGCTCATCTCATGCTCAGTTCCTGTTCATTGTGGTATTCACTGTCTGGGAAAACTGCACAATGATCCAGTGCAAAATATGTACAGTTTTGCACAAATGTCTTAATTTGCACAAGCTTCCTCTATAGACTAATGTGGGGCTTCCAGTCTGCAGGGTGAACTTCATCCAAACTGAAAAAGTTGTACAAATCAGAAATGACCATATCTGGCAATATGTGATCATTTCTGGAAGATACATGCAACTTACAACTGCATCCAGAGCGTCCAATAATGCACGCTTGCATACTTGGTGTGCAACAATGAAATTCTTATTCATCCCTATTTGGTTGCTTTCCCTGGTAGAAGGAACTACACAGGAGCAAATAGGCGGCGTTCACTAGCACAAAATTTGTGATCAACAGACTACAGTTCACAGCAATTCTAGCTCCTTTTTATGAGAAAACTGGCTTGTTAGATTATTCTACAGCGGGAGTTCAGTAAATGCAGGCTACACACCTCATGCAGCCTACCAGGCTAAAAAAATTGTGGTGGCACTGCCTGGGGTTTCCATTCCTTATGCCAGCAGGAGAACCCCGGGGATTCTTTAGGAGGAGATCAGAGATACAAAAGGGATTCCTTTGCTAGTATTTGGAAGAGAACCTCCACAAAGTCCTTAGTAGCATTAGTCAGCAAAACTCTTCCCATATATCTCGTATATGTGTGTGTGTGCGTGCGTGCACACATGCATGCACATTTATACAAGTGTGCATGTATGTGCACATGTGTGCATATGTTGGTTTCTGCCATGCTGCTACATGTGCTCTCTTGTCTTCTTTTATACAAATTTGAAGAGGATCGCACAAATCCACATTTATAAGTAGTGATGATTCGGGCATGTGAATAAGCCTCCTTTGTATTCTTTGTTGTTCCTCATGATGGGCCATCGACTGAATTAGTGCAGTCATGCAAAAGGGACCTTTTCTTTGCATACAAGATGCTGAATGCTGGATGGAAGTGAAACCATCTAAATAAGCCAGTCCACTTGAGAGGTGTACAAGTGGAGTGCACTGCCAGAAGTTTGTATAAAAACAAAACCGGCTTGGCACCAACGTAAGAGGCAGGAGTGGCAATATGCTAGCTCAAGTGGTAAATTATCCAAGCAGCCTCAGAATTACAGACAATAAAAATATGCCTTTGTAAGATTGCTTCATCTTCATGATTACTCTCACTCCAGGAGCACATCTTAACTCAACTCACCTTCCAAAGATTTTCTACGGCCTCTAAAAGAAGCACTCTCAATAACACACTGAGCAGTCCAAATAATAGTTTAGCACACATGCAGACCAACTGGACAAGGCAACCTCGGATAGCTTTAACATGTGCAAGCATAAAATATGAGAAATATAGTCTCTAGTCATAGTTTTGCAAGCAAGTGCTCCTGAACTCAGGATGCAAGGGATTTTATACCCCCTTTATACCTATTTTGGGAAAGCCCAACAGAGTTTGCTTTACAGAGCGCCATCAGGAAACATTGCAATATAGTGCAAGAAGGTCTCCTCAAGTCATTAGAACTATACTGTTTTGTCTTGGCTTAGAACTTCATGGAACAAAATGCCAGGAGGAAATGTCTGAGTTGTTAGAGCAGGAAGCTTCTATTTATGCACTGTTCCCATGGCCCCAAAGTTCCATGTGTGCTCAGTTTGTTTGCCGACTTTGCGACCTCAGCTGAAACACTAAGTAGAGGGTTCTAATTAAAGAAAGATCCAACAGGGAACAACATATACATTCACACCTGGTTTGTTTTAGTATCTTCAGTTTCAACCAAGCCTTCTATACACCCAGGAAAAAGGAGAGTGATTTAACTTCTCAACCTCAGTTGGTTCTGCATGCAAGTCCACTCTTACCTAGCTTTGGCTGCAAAGCCTGAATGGCCATCATACCTAATTATTTCATTTTAAAGCAGCTGGTGATTCCATAACAGGAAGGGCAAGGGGGAGAATAAGGAGAAAGGAATAGTGGCAGCTCAAGGGCTTTGAAGGCATTTGGGCAAGACACTCTCGATGCACCTACACCCTCTCTGACTATACCCACTCAGTGTCACAGTCCCCAGCTGGCGCCTCATGCCCTCCCTCAATATTGCCACCACCACCTTGCTTGGCAGACAGAGAACCAGGGAGCAGGTAGGGAGAGCCTGCTGCTGCTTCTCCTTCTCATCACGCCAATTGCCTGACCCAAAGGTGAGCAACAAGCTGCAATAGTGAGAAGGAGGAGGAGGCCTCCTCCTTTGTCGGAGACCCCTGCTGGGGTGCAGACACACAGCCGATTTTTTTTTTATTTGTTTATTTATTTCACTGTTATACCACTCAATAGCTGAGGCTCTGGGCGCTTGATGAAAGTTAAAATTAAGCAAAAGCTAAACACACGCACACACAATTTTAAAAGAACAAAACCACAACAGCAATTGCAATAGCAATGATACAGAATAAAATGGGATACATAAAAACCAAATTACAAAGTTACTGGCGAAATGTGTTCTTGTCAGCCAGCTTCCATCAACTATCTTGCTGCCCTGCTTCGGGATCAGCTGAGTCTCCAGACCATTTGCAAATACAGTGCATTGCAGCAACTCAAACGAAGGTTTACCAGAGCATGGATCCCTGTAGCTAGGCTTTCTCTGTCCTGATAGGGTCCTGGGTCAGCTTCAGAGTGACAGCTCCAGGTCCAGAAGCACCCCAAACTATGAACCTCGTCCTTTGCAAGGAGTGCAACCCCATCCAGAACTGGTCCTATATCACGCAACTGGACTGATGAACCACCCACTAACTGCATCTTGTCTGGACTGAGTCTCAGTTTGTTGGCCATCATCCGATCCCTTACCATCTCAGACAGATTCAGAGTGGCCATTGCACTACCAGAGTTGGATGAAAAAGAGAGGTAGAGCTGAGTGTCATCCACATATTGGTGGCACGTTAGCCGACCTTCCCCAGTAGTTTCATTTAGATGTTAAATAGCACAGGGGATAACACAGAACCCTGCGGTACCCCATTTCATAACTGGCAATGATCTCCCAGCAGCACCTTTTGGAACCGTCCAGTCAAGAAGAAGCAGAGCCACTGCAGCACAGTGCCTCCTATTCCTAGCCCAGCCAGGAGGATGCCATAAGGAGGGTGCCAAAAGCGGCAAGAAAAATCCACATGGTCACACTCCACCTGTCTTTTTCCCAGAAAAGGTCACCTGACAAGGCAACCAAGGAACTGAAGCCTGATTGAAATAGATTTAGATAATTTATTTCATTCAAGAGTCGCTGGAGCTGTTCAGTCCATCACCTGCTTAAGCACCTTGCCCAAGAAGGAATGTTGGCCACCAGCTGGTAGTTATTAACATCCTCTAGGTCCAGGCTAGGCTTTTTCAGGAATGGCTCAATTGCAATCTCTTAGTGATGCTGGGAAGGATTGACGGCAAAAGGAGAAGAGGATGAGGCGGCTGGATGGAGTCACTGGGGCAGTGGGTGTGGGCTTGGGTGGACTCCGAGGGATGGTGAACAGGAGAGCCTGGAGGAATGTTGTCCATGGGGTCGCAATGGGTTGGGCATGACTTTGCGACTAAACAACAACAAGCAACTCCCATGTCTAACCATGCCTTCTCTTGATCGTGAGTACAAAGCAACCATGGTGGGCAGTTAATATGGAGTTGATTGGCTGCATGTATTATGCCTTCTGAAATCCTCAAAAACATTTAAAACCTCATCAGTGCAAAAGAGAACTATCAGAACAGAACTCAGTGGATAGGAATAACTATATCTTTTGAAATGAAAAGGATGTAAGCTAGCAATAACTAGCTTAAGTCCCATTCATTCTAATAAGTCTATTCAAAAGAGGCCTAACACCGAGTTCTACTCATTGACAAGAGTTTCTCCAGCTTTTCTTAGAGTCAATTCATTGCAGCAGCAGCAGCTGCTGCTGCTGCTGCTTTTGTTACATGCTGTCCAGTTGCCTCCAACTTATGGAGACCTATGAATGCAAGCCTTCCAAAATGTCCTATCCATGATGGCCTGCCTAGCTGTTCTGAACTACAAGCTGTGGTTTATGGATTCTATCCATCCCTTATTTATCCATCTCTCCTGCCTTCAACTTTCCCCAGCCTGATCGTCTTCACCAGTGAGTCTTCTCATGATGTGCCCAAGGTTTGACCACCTCAGTTTGTCATCTTTGCTTCTAGGCAAAGAGTCAGTTCATACATTCATGTTATTCACCATTCCTTCAGATGAATCAGATGGTGGCCATCAGAAGGCAAGTACAAGTAGTTTTATAAAAGAAAGTGTTCTCCTGGGGGGAAAAAAACCCCTAAGCCATGCATACTTAATTCAAAACTGATCATACTGCAGAGATTCACTGGGCCTTCAGACGAAGAGGAGAACAGAGGGACACGTGGCCTTTCCTGTTTGCAGGTTCTGTCAGCATTCCATTTCCTTTGGAGACTGATGGTGGAAGCCTGCTCCAAGTGCAAAAAGGTCTGTGGGAGTGCATCAGCCCAACATGCACAACAGCAAAACTCTTCTCTAAAATTGTATTTTCATTTTTTAAAAAGTGGGTGCTATCAACTGAGAAATGAGAAAGCTCGCGCTCGCTCGCTCGCTCGCTCGCTCTCTCGCTCTCTCTCTCTCTCTCTCTCTCTCTCTCTCTCTCTATTGCACTCCTGCCTAAATATTTACAAATGGCAGAGAGCCCTTGACATGGCCAATTTCCTCTTGTTCCATCACTTTACTGCTGCACAGGTTTGTCCCATACTACATCCCTCCTGTTTAAATTGGGGAACTCCTGAAATTCCAGACTCAAGCCACGCACAGCTTGCCACAGCATCCATTGCCACAGCTCCCATTCACACACCCTGCCCCATGTTAACAATGAATAGTATATGTATATTGTTAAGCCATGATTGCAGAATTGCCTGTGGTCCTTTAGTCTGATTGCAGAATTCCATCCTGCCCAGCAAGGACTGAGCTCAATGCAAACTCACCATTGGAGATGATTAATCAGCATTCTTTTCAGCATTCTTTTTCCTGTTGTGTATGAGCCTCCCTGTGCAGCGTTTAGGCACTGCACAAAAAGAACTCTGATCAACCCCCATTTATGATCAGATCAAAACTGCTCTTGTGGCTTCTACCAAATGCACATCTGTGTACCAGTAACGTAAAGGGCTCAACAGAAGATGGAAGGCACACAAATGAGCCCACAAATGAGTGAAGAAACTGAAAGCTGTGGCATTCTGCAGTGCCCAGAACTCTGCACAAAAGTGGCTACAGAACAAAGCAATGGAAAATTCCTAATACTTCCTATAGAACTCCAGGATCCAGTGAAGAATCCAGATGAAGACTCATTTTGGAAGTTTCTGTGCACTTCCCTACTCCTTTCCTGCTCTTGTACATACACACAGGCGCTATCACCCTCTTCTCACACACTGTGCAGACTGTAGTTTTCTTTCACACACACGCATACAAAGAGACACAACCATTATTCCTTGTACACATACTTTCACACACGAAGGGGACACAAAATACCCTGCCCCTCGAACACTGCAGAACATGCATGCATGCAAGCACACACACTGAGGACCTTCTACCATTCTGTAAGTTAGCATATTCTCTCTGTGTGTTTGTGCGCGTGTGTGCGTGTGCACATGTTATGTGCACTAATTCTATTTCATTATATTATATTATATCTATTCATTCTATTCCATTATATTATCCTATTCATCCCATCCTGCCCAGGAAGAACTGAGCCCAATGCAAATCCCTCTTTGCAGATGCTGAGCCAATTCCCAACCTGTTCCTATGGATGAATCCAATTATACTCTCCAGCCCACCCCACAGACCACACACGCATGTGCCGAACCCTGAACAAAAGCCTACCTTCGGAAGAGTATTCCATTTCCAGGGCATAGTGTCCACTCTTCCTGCAATCTGCATCCAATGTGATCCCTCTCCCCTCTCTTCCAAGAGTCAGCCCAGTCAAATCCACAATAATAAAGAGCCAGTGTTGGATTAAACAGCAGCGTGAGCTTGACACACAGTAGGCACCATGCTTGGGCTGGGCAGCCTATGATGCAGCTGGCCTGGTCCCTGTGGCTAAGCGCACGATATACCATGCCAGGCACAAACAGCTCCCCTGTTGTTATTGCTGCCAACAGAAATAGAGCCCCACCCCTTCCTGAAACTCTCTCAACACACACACACACACACCCCACAAGAGAGAGTCAGGCAGATATCAGCTGATAGGAATAGCGGCTTCCAGGAGAGCAAAATGCTCAGAAGTCCAGGATCCAGGCCCAGGCAGAAGGATGGCAGTGCAAACGATCTCCCTGTCAGCCAAGAGACTTGCTCTCAGTCCCACTGCTTCCATTCCTGTTTGACACACACCTTGCTCTGAATTCTCCTGGGGTAGCCAGGACAGTCAGTCGCAGCAAAAGCAGCAGAGAACCACGAGTCCTCTGCCTCGGGAACCAATGAGCAATCAACAGTGTTGCTCCAGAAGAGGGGTGGACAGAAGGTAGACCTACTGGAAGATCTCAGTGATTTGTAATTGATCAGGGGAAGCTTCCGATGTCCAGCTGTCTATGAACAGAAGGAATGAAATAGCTCCCCAAATTTGGTTGCTGAGAAAGTATGCTGGTATTGATCACAGATTCTGATTCTTGGATTCAGCATGTTCTCAGATACATCCTGTACTTTAAGTTTTAGCTCATGTCTGACAACCTGAGTCATTATTTTGCATCTATACTTAGGCCCAGAGGAAGGTCTAGAGGCACTTAAGACATCCACCATTTTGAAGCTAAGTAGGTCTGGGGCTGGTCTGAGCTAGCTTGGAAGGATTATATTTATATCCTACCTTTCCCCTATTGTGGAACTCAAGGCGG
>NW_025335798.1:4186095-4276026 GCF_004798865.1 Varanus komodoensis | reverse complement strand
CCGCCTTGAGTTCCACAATAGGGGAAAGGTAGGATATAAATATAATAAATAATAAGATTTGTCACTGTTTTACACCTGTAACTCCCCATTTTTAGTTGACCTCAGGGTTCTAGTAAAAAACAAAATGAATCCTGAAAGTGTAAAGTCTGATCACCTGTACTAAGAATATGAGCCTATGAGTTGGATTCATCTTAGAAACTAGATGAATAGATGTCATTCTGGACAGCTCATATTGTTGCAAGAATAAAATGGAGATAAAATTGAACCTTGATAACCAGCTCAAGAGGGAGAAAGATGGAGCATCAATGTAACATTATACTTATAATTCAATTTTAAAATAATAATTCCATTTAACAATAATATTGATTCCATTCAAATTATGTTTGACTCTCCTCCATACAGGCACCTCTCTGATAGAATAGTACTTGCCAGTGGTTTTCAAAACATGTTCCCAGGAACCCAAGGGAAGCTTATCCACAGCAGAGTTTCACAGCAAGATGACCAGTAAGATGGCCAGCAAGCTTTCCTGGTGTCATGGGCCCTGCTCTCTTTCCTTCTGGCTAGCCAATGCAAGGCAATTCCTTAAAGTGCGATTCTTTTATTGAAACCTAGCAGATTACAGAACATTATGATCTCTGAACAGACTTCTACCAAGGTCAAGGGAGAAGCATCTGCCCATGAAAAGAACTGAATCTAAGCTGGAATTTTTTCCCTGCATCCCTCTCTTTCAGTGAAGCTTCTGATTCCACCTGCAGGGTGGCTCTTGCTGCTTGAAGGCAAGAAGGCAGCAGCACCAGAGACCCTCCAACTCATTTCTCCCATCACCTCCTGAGTGGATCTTGCATCTGTTCCCGCTCCCATCCCAAAAACTCTTCTGCCCTTTCCAAAACACACGCTCTGCCTAAGAAATTTCACAAGGCAAGCTTGCAACTTCAAAGCCCTCACCCCCTTTGTTCCTCCACCTCCTCCTCAAAATCAGATGAATCTACCTGAACAGTGTGCCATGAGCAAGAGATGCCTCCCCCACCCCACACACCTGGAAGACCACATGCCCATGACTGCTATCAGTCCTGTCCAACCCCAGCACATTCTCAAGGAAGTTCTGGAGCTCTGTTCGTGCTGTGCGAGGCTACACTGAGATCCAACCAGGCCTGGCTAATGTTCTGTAAGAGGTGAACTTGTGCTCTACAATATGCCCCAGGCAGAGCCAGCATGATGGGTTAGCCAGGTCAGGCACTTGCCCAGGGCCCTCAGCCCAGCAAGGGGCCAAGGACGAGCTGCCGGACCTGCTCCTCCTCCCCACCCCTGCAAAGGGCCAGATCACCTGTCCCTTGCACCTTGTGACAGGTGATATGGAAGAGGAGCAGTAGGTGCCACTTCCGGCTTGCTTGCTGGCTCTCAGCCCAGCACTCAAGCAGGCGGCAGCCACAATGAGGGGCAGGAGCAGCCGACAAGGGTGGCGAGAAGGGAGACTCGCTGGACAACCCACTGAGGAGGCTTTATTTAGTTAGTTATTTTTGGATTTATATCCTGCCTTTTTCCTACAAAGGGCTCAAGGCAGCTTACATCTTCTCTCCTCCTCCATCTTATCCCCAGAACAACAACCCTGTGAGGCAGGTTGGGCTGAGAGTCTATGACTGGCCCAAAGTCATCCAGTTGGCTCCATGGCCAAGCGGGCCAAGCGGGGACTAGAACCCAGGTCGTCTGCGTCCCAGTCCCATGCTCTTAACCACTAGGCCACCCTGGCTCTCTTTTGGAGGGCCTTTCCCGAGGCCCTCCAAAACCTGGAGCCAGCTCTGGCCTCAGAGTCTTGTCTAAAACACAGGAGTGTTCCAGCCGGTATGCACAGTTCTTTGCCAATAAGTCAACATGGACAGCCTTTCCTGAAGACAGAGTCTGAAGGTCATTATCCAGATTGCATGGTGCTGAATACGACGATTAGGATGGAGCAAAGTGTACACAACACTGCACTCCTCCTACCCTTTGGTTGGCTCCAGGCTGCCTGGCTTTTAAATGGTGTTCTCGCAAGCCAGGGTTGCAGGCCACCTTTCTGTTTCTCCTTAAAGCAATTGCACATGGCTAGCTGGGGGAAATTACTAGGGATGTTATAAGCCTTCCCTAGCTTCCCAAGGAAGCCCAGCCTACCCAAATCAAGCCACATCCAGGTCCAGGGTTCAAGAGCCTACTTTCTGGACTTTCCACTTCTTGCAGCTGTCATTCTTCCATGGTTACTTGTTCATAAAATGACGCCTACATAAACTGAACCATAAGGAAACCAACAAACATTTTCAAAAGAATAACTTTAATTGGACTGATGTATCTTTAATTCAGTCATGCTGGAGGATCTTCTTAATAATAAATAATTACAGAAGAATGACAGGGAATTTGTATAAACTCAGCCTTAGAAGGGACGGATGGAGCTGACAATTTTGGTTCCTCTCAGTTTCCCATTTTTCCAATCTTAAATTCAGTTGGTCCTGAAATCTGAGATGTCAGAATATTGTTCACATCAATATTCGTAATTATTTTATGCACATTTCTCCTAATATACAAGCTTGTCTCAAATGTTGCTTAATATGTACCTTTTTGCAAACAATGTTCTCAGCATAATGCTTTCTAATATTATTTTAATGAATATACAGTTTTATGAGCATTCTCACCTAATATACAGAGTTTCAAACACAGTTTTTAAAAAACAGTAGAACTTCCTTCCTAGATTCACATAAGCATGAATTTCAAAGGACAACTGAATTTTGGTTCGGATTCAGAGCTCAGTATTTTCTGCAGCTATTCTTGTTGGAATTTTGTACAATGTTACGTTTAAACAGTCATTTGGTCTCCATTGGTGATCAGGAATTCCAGGCAGGTGAGTAGAAGCACTGAGAAAAGAAGGGCAGAATCATCTCCCCTTCCTTCATCACTCATTTGGCTTCTGCATGGGCTGCAGAGGAAGGCCTTCATCCAAGCTCCTACTATTGTGCAGTGAAGGTAAATACTGCTGGTAGTGCGGAAGCTGCTTTTCAGGGAAGTTTCTACCCAAAAACTGCTTTTTTCAACAAGGAATTCCTAAGAGTTTCCAAGTTCCCCTAGTATGCATTTTGAAAACCACTGCACTCATATGTTAGGAAAAATAAGAACTTGGGCAGAAGAAATAAATTAGACCCCTATATTGTGTTGATGGTCCGTCAGAGGGACAAATTAACCACTGCATGTAAAATTACATGACTGTTTGTCAAAATACCCTTGATAAGCAAGGGATACTATGGCAGTCAACAGACACTCGGCTTTTGGAAGGGGTAGATGTCTACAGGCTAACAAATGTAAAGGCAACCGGGGCAGCGCTAGAAGAATCTTGTTTTCCAGAGCACACAGAAGCTTTGTTCAGTTCAAATCCACATGATTGACTTGCGCTTTCCTGATTATTACAAATTTGGACAGGGTTGCCAAGAAGAGAGCAACCCATTTCATGAGCAGCTGCCAGATCCCTTCCTCCTTCTCCAGGCAAAGGATTGAAAGCCATGTGGTGCCAAGACAACCACAAGGGATTGGACAGAACTATCAGGAGAAGCATCCAATGGCAGCCATCATAATGTGGGGCACAGCTAATGCAAGGTTGGCTTGACACCATGTTCCATCTAGCCTAGTTTTCTGGCCAGCTTTACTGGATGCTTTAGGAGGAGGACAAAGCCAAAACAATCTTCACTGATAGACAAACTAGGATGGCTGTTCTCCTAGAGAGAGCTTCTTCATACCCTTGTGGTTGTACTTGGGGCAAAAGTTTTACATTCCTCTCCAAATAAAAACAGTTTTGTTTCCAGATGCTCCTTGACTCTCATGGAACTTCCACCTACTCAGAACTCATCCAGATGTTACATTTCCAAAGCTTATCCATGTTTCAGTTAATTTCTACAAATAGGAATCACATATTTCAATAGCTCCTTTTATGATTTGAAAAACTGCTTCTTGCATTTTATCTAAACAGAAGTAGCCTCTGACTTTCCACAGACTCCCCACTTCAGACATTATATTGTACCTACAAACTGACTACCCATGACAAGGGAGAGCAACCTCTGGACAAATTGCATTGCCCGATCCAGCCTGTGAAGGGTTGGGGACCTCTGCAGGCATCTCTTCTACCCTCCCCATGTTCCTCCCCTAGCCCGGGAGAGAGATTCTTTTGTTACTGCAAAGCATTTTGGGAAAAGTAACAGAGATAACCCCCCCACCACCACCACCACAGTGGGCCAGGGCAAGTGCCAGCTGAGTCTCCCCACCCCAATCCTGACCTAATTAGGATCTGAACAGGATGGGATGGAGCACTTGACTTGGCTGACACTTGTAAGACTGGGTCCTGCAACCATCAGCCAAGTCCTTTCCCATCCTGATCAGGGTGAGAGCAAGATAGAAAGGAGGTGGTTGTCTCAGCCAGCACTTCCAAGGCCCAGCCGAGTTGCTGTCCCTACAGAGAAAGGCACAGAGCTCAAAGCACCACTCTCATATGGGAGAAAAATGGTGGGCATGGGTGCCACCAATGTTGCCATGAGATAGGATGTAAACTGGGGACAGGGCTACCCGTTGATGCCATCTAGCTGGCCAGCTTGATGTTGTCTATCTCACTGGCCTTTTTCATCCAGGCCCAATCTTGCACATAAGCTATCCCCTATGAGACAAATTTTTACAGGCGTTATCTAGCTGCTAAATCCCAAAAGTACCAGCTTTCAATCACATTTTGGTAGTGAGGCCTACAGGACTGATAACTTTCACGTAATACTGTAGGTAGGATAAAGCAGGTGAATGCTGCACTGAAGAAATGCCTTATAAATTCAAAATTACAAAACTGTATACTAACAAAGTCAAAACTCCCTGCAGCAGAAAACCACAAAAATACAAAAGTATTTATTCTAAATGACAACGCAATAAAATTTTTCCAATGAGTTGCAAGCACAGCTTTTCCTCATAATGCCAAAACAATTTCAAGGCATTTGCTTATTGCATAGAAGGCTGTCTGCGTGACTTCTGGTGGTCTGTCAGCAAATGCCCTTGCACTCATTGCATACTAATGAGCACATTACATTACATTACTAATGAGCCCATTACATTACATCTCAGGCCCACAATTATTACGCTTGACAATGCACTGGGATCATTTTACCACTTCTGTCATTGGAAAAATGGCTTTGGTGGGTTTCATATACATATACAGAGACATACTCTGTTTGTGGGTTGGTGAAGCCTGACCTACTATGTTTTATGACCTAATGCAGGGGTGGGCAAATTATTGTGCTCTGGATGTTTTGGCTTACAACTCCCATCAGTCTCAGCCTTCAAAGCCAATGGTGAGGGATAATGGGCACTGTAGGCCAAAACATCTGGAAGATCTCAAGTGGACAACTCTGGCAGAGAGTCAGGCACTCCAAAAATTCATGCAGCACAATCACTCATCTTCTTAAAAGGTACACAGAACTCCTAAGTAGGGACTGCATATCTCTCCTCACTGCTTTGGAACATTACTTTGTTTTGCAGACTTGGAAGGAAGTTTTTATTTGGCATTCCTCAACAGACTTTTTTTAAAAGTGCTATGTGAAAGATAAGAAGAAAAGCTGTTTTCTGACATGTCTTGATACTGTTTATTTTCCCCAGGCTTTTCACTGTGCGCCTCTTTATTTGTACATATTTTATGGGATATACTACCATGCATCTTCTTTTGTGGATCTTTCGGCACCTTTTGGATATGGACTTTCTCCATCTCTACACTTACCTGCTACTTATCAGGCAGTGGTGCTCAAGCTGGGCCTCAACAGCAGGGCACAGGCATATGCTAGCAGGAGCTGAAGCCTATCCCTGTCCAGCAGGCACCTTGGCCAGGCATCATCAATTACGGAAGCAACTACCCAACAGTCCAATATAGTCTGTGTGTCATGCTTCTGTTAAGCAGACTGAATCCATCTAATGCTTCATTCATAGCATATCAAGATTGCAACTCACCATGGCCAGTTCAAAACATGCTCTGAAACTCTTCTTCTATTGATTGTCAACAAGGTCAAAGGCACTGCCTCTAGAGGACACTTAAGGGAATCTGGAGAAGTTTTAAATCATGTATAGCAAGACTCCCTGGTACACAGTTGAGGGATCCCCTTTCACTTGTGACTGCTTAGCAACTATACTTGGGGACTAACGTTTGTAGGTCTGAACAAGCCCCTTCTTGAAAGTATGAGGCAGCACTATTGTTCAACTGGCTGGGCATTGCAGGGCATAATGAAGTCCAAAACTAGAGGGTGGAGGAAGAATCATGGACTGGATGAGTGAGATGGCTGCAGGTGGGAAGCTACCTGAGAAGAACTGTACGCCAGGTAACAGGGCTCCCCTGGAGCATCCCCCATTCAAAGTACTTGGCCATGGCAGAGGTAAATTTCATCACTTACCGGAGTGTCTACATGCTTTACAGGGCTCTCTTCAGTGGATGGCTGCACAAGGGAGAAAAGAGAAGACATGAAGTTTGACACACTCAAGTTTGAAGTCATCCCTTCCCCCCACAACACACAATGTTGTTAATACAACATTTTGTATTTCCAGGCAAGGCTTATACATCCTGTTCCCTTCCCATAACTGAGGAAAGAGAGTCAAAAGGTCAGGGAACTCTGGAACCTGGATCAGGCTCTTCAGTTAGTCACAAAGATGGGTTTTAATGGCAAAGAGCAAAATAAATGCTTTATGCACCATTTTATTAACTCAAGAGGGCTATGAAACTCTGTTAACTGTGAAAAAGCATTTTGTTACAATTTTAGCTCTATGTATTCTTTCTAGCACATTCCCTACCTGCCCTCTTTTTCTTCGTGCACGCCACAGTGGCCTTTCTTATCCCTCTGTACTGGAACGTCTTACTGAACTCCCTGTGTTAGTCCTCCTTCCTTTTCTCTCTCCAAAGGAGCCTCAGAAGTTCATATCCCCATTGCTCTCTTAGCCTTTGTATTTCTGTCTCCTCCTTCTTGGATCTCTCTGCACCCAGACTGAAACATTTCTTTCCACAACTCTCTTATTAGCACCCCTTTTTCGCTTCCCTGCTCCACAGCTCTCTCAGCTCCCATTTCTCGAGCTGCCTCCTCCTTTGGCTTTTCCTGCTCCATGATCCTCTGAACCCCTCTTACCCCCTTCTGTTTTTGCAACCCAGAACAATTCCTTGCCTCTCTGCACTATAGCCCCACCAGGCACATTTCCCCCCATACCACCCACCATCGCCAAAGGAAAGGGCAGCTTCCTGGGAAGCAATTTCCTTGTAGGAAATGGAAAGGGGAGCCCTGGTTAAACCTCCTTCTCCAGCGTTGTCATTTCTCTGCCCCCATAGAGCTCATTCAGTTTTACATGATCCACGTGAGATGTGATCATGATGGATTCCCATGATGGTCCTGTCTACTTCCAAGCAGGTGCCAAGGCTGGGCATTTGCAATTTACGGACAGTCGGTGGGGGAACTCAGAGGGCCCCCATGTTGTGCAGGCTGCCTTTGGAAGGGCAGAAGCAGCCAAGCCAAGCTAAACCAGTGGTGGAAGCTTCTTGGAACTGGCTGAAAGGAGGAGAAGCCATTTTGCACCCCGTCCATGAGGATTTCATTCCAGATGCCTGTCAGAACTGGAAATGCCTCTGAAGAGGAAAGAACGGTTGGGAAGCGTCCTAAAGGAGATTTTATTTAAAACACTTCTAGTCAAAACTGGGATGAACATTTGAACCATGAAGACTCCTCTTCAAGCAAAGTGTGTGGCCTACTCTTATTCATTGTTGGACTGTGCAACTCTACCTGCCTGGGGCTTTTCAAAAAGACCGGGCTGATTTCAGCCTGCTCTGTTCTCCGTACTGCATACAGACAACCGCAAAGCGCGGGAGGTGGTTGAAGCCCCATCGGTGAGGGTGTTCGAGGACAGGCTGGACATGCACATGGTAGGCATGTTGTGAGTGGAGCCAGCTGGAGCCGGGGGTCAGGCTAGTTGACCCCCGGGAGGCCCCTTCTGACTCGCTCTGTTTCTATGTTTCTAGCACAGGCTCCAGCACTGGGCAGTTGTTTCTTCATCCCAGGTCTTCTTGATGGAGAGCACAGGAGCACCTTGAGCCCTGCTGTCAGGAGCACACAAAATTCCTGCTCCCATCACTTTACAGGGAGCAAGTAATTGCCATGCACAATGTTCCCTCTTCTGCCCCAGCATCTCCAAAAAAAGAGGGGGCCAGGGGTCAAGGTGGAAAACGACCCTGCCGGAGATCTTGGAAAGCTGCACCTAGCACTGGCCTGAGGTCTGAATGAACAAATGAACTATCTCATGATTAGGCAGAAAGGCTTCTTTGTCTTCTAGAAGACACGTAAAGCTGCCTTGCACAGATTTCTGCAATCAGGGAATGCTTGGCCTGAGCATATTCAAAGGCAACACGGGTACAGACCTTTCCTCCACCAAGTCCCTTTGCAGCATGTGGGTCATAGCTTGCCACTTACTCTATTTCATTTCTTTGCTGCCTAGCAGTGATTTGCAAAATTAAATTCACGAGTGATGCAATGACCATTTATGCATAGCCATAAAGGAAGGCACATAAACAAAAAAGAGGATAAATACGCATTTACTTTTGATATGTACAAATATAAATTTAGACAGCAATATTAAAATTTAAATACAAAACCATTTCATAATGTGGAAGGCTGCAGCCAGGTAACTCATGAGTCTGTTCAATATACTCTCCAGGCACGATCAGCGTTAATGATTCAAGGTCTCTGCTAATTCTCCTTCTTATGATTCTTCAACTTTTTACTGATCTTGAACTTGACAGCACTTCAAGGAGAGGATGGATTCAAATATAGAAGTGTCTGCTGACAGCCTGTCAAGTAGAAGACTTTCCTCTATAAAATAGGACACACGGCCACTCCTATGGCCTGGCATACCCATCGACTATTTTGGCATTATTGCATCATGCAATGATTGCTTTATTTTGTGAGAACCGTGTTAGTTTACAAATAATGAAAGCTCCAAGAAAAATACATCCTATCATTTGCAAAATTCCACACTTCAGCTTGCAAATGTGGACGGACACCAGAACTTGGCATAAGTGGGCCTTGTCATAAAAACTGGGAGTAGTTGCTCGGATGCCAATTGCCTGAATCACAGTGTTTGGTCAAACAGTCTTAAGTCTTCCCCAGCAACCTGAGCAACAAAAATCTAGATGAGTTAGAAGTCATAAACTCTGTCCGTGAAGGCTGCAGGATTACCACAAGGGCTTTCCCAGTTATGAAACCCTTTCCTTGGGTGGGTTCCCTGCAGACTTTGGCTGCAATAGGTCTGTCCAAATGGCTCACAGTAAAATCAGCTGAAAATGCTAATGGTAACACAGAACTTAAGAATTCATAAAACAGTTAGCAATTGTCATGAATTACAATAGGAAAAAATAATAATTCATGGGTGCTATATTTAAAAGAAAAAATAAAAATGCAGGAATATGAAGAATACCTCAATTACCTATTTCTGAACACTGACTGCAACAAAATGGTCTTATATGCCCTTCGAAAAGCCCAAGCAATTAGTAAATAAATGCAGTATCTCTATCCACGCTAACAATAACAGGAAAAACATCCTCCTTAGAAAAAAAGCACATTTGCTGTGGTTCCTTGCACAGAACAATGCTAAATGTCCTAGGCATAATGCAATTAGCAACCTGAGCCTTGATCACACAAAGAACCAAGAGAACTCAGCTCATCTCTCGAATCAGCTGTAAAAGCTGATGATCTCCCCATCTGCTGAGCTGATGTAAACAAGAGAAAGCAGCAGGGCTCAGAGCTATGAAAGGAGGATGCACTTCTCCAAGCCAGCACACACAGAACACCAACCAAGCCCAAGGCTGCTTGGATCCTTAACAACGGACCACTGTCTTCTGTGGTTTATGGGTTACTCAGCCAGAGTGTGGGTTAAGATGTGTTGCTAGAAATATTAAAAATAAAACCTCTAACACGTTACTGCTGGCAGCAGTTCCAGGCACTACTTGGTATCTCTAAGCTTCATATGTTGTTGTGTACTAATTTGTAAGACACTGCACACAGCTTTTTGCACACAAGGACTGTGTTCTCTTAAGCAATTCAAGAGTTTGAATTGTTCATGTATTAGTTCACATATTGCTTATACAGCTACGGAACCAAACCACAGATGGCTTGTTTACACTTCTATATGGTGCAAAGTGTAGATTCTTACTGAAATTCACAAGACTTGGCCTGAAATCATCTTGCTTCTACAAATTAGCAATAATATTGGACCAGAGCTTATTTCTGCTAACTTGTTCTATCCACACGCATTAGTGAGTTGGGTTTACTTCCATACATACAGGCAGAACAAGACACCACAAAATGAAGTTGCAACCATATAGTGTTCCCATGTTTGTGGCAAATATCCTGGAGACTTTTCCCAAAAGCACCATGTTCCATAGACTGCTCCAACCTATGGAACTCAGGCATGCGTGTCAAGCTAATGGTTCCTTATGCTTCCAGTGAAAAGGTACTGTTCAAGATGGGAGAAGTGGTGGGAAAATACGGAAAGGTTGCAAATGGAAGACAATGACATCTGAAGCCCTGCGACATTCTGTGGATCTGGGTCCCTGCTGGAGTGGGCCCTCTGCCGATATCGAGCCAATATTGATGCTATACACAGCCCACTCTTGTTGTTAGCCCTGTTTGTTTAAATAGTTATTAGTGCCCCTTGGAATAATGCACCAGATTGACATTTGAGTCTGGGTTGTCCAAAGTACAATCAAAACATTTTTCTTATAGCTCAGAGACCTAATTCTGAGAAGAAGCACGTCTCAGGCCTGTGCACTGCAAATTGGGTGTGACGAATCAAGGATCAGGACTTGAATCAACAAGGCCATCTCCTCCGGGTATCCACAGTGCTTTGGGGAAAATTAGAAACTGGAAGAAACTCAACAACAGGGTAGGGTAGGCAATGTGACCAGAGGAAATATTACAGAATGGAAGAAAAGAAAACATTCATCTCAGAAGAGGAACAGCATTTGCTAATGGTAATGCTTGTCCTGAGCAATATAGATTCCATATGGCTGGTGCTCTAAGGCAGGTCTCCAAAAAAATTGAAACGCCATCTGTCAGAAGCCCCTGCCCAGCATGGTCAGGAATTCTGGGGATTGAAGTCCAAAACACCTGGAGATCCACTTGCTGCTCAGGACGAAGCTTCCTTTTCCTAGCTTCTTGGGAACTACTTACTGGTTAGACTCAGTTACAAATCTCCAAATAGTTCTCACTGGCAACTGCTCCCGTCCGCCAACCATAGTGCAAAAACCTAGGCCAGAATCTGTCTGTACAACATGGTAGGGTGGACAGTCCTAGGCTTCCTGGCAAATTTACAGGTCTATTAAGGAGCCCTTCAGGAAAAGCCTGGCTCTTAGCACACTCCACAGCTTCCTCAACCAACCCACAATAACGGTCCCAAAGAAACCAGAGCATGTGCCTTCCATAGATAAACTCTTATGGTCATACTAGGACACTCTCAGGGACCCACAATCTGTGATGTTTACCATCTAAACATGCCAGTGTGTGCACAGAGATTAATCTGTGTAGTGAGATAACAAGAAACAGGCTGCTTATGAAAACAGTCTTACAGAGCAGCTGGTAGCAAGGAGCATGGAAGTGAAGAGTAAAAATGCCCGTTGTAACCAGGGGAAAACAACTAGAATTGAAGGAGCAACTCTATGTGACTGCCAGGGTTTGTTCCTAAGATCAGCCCTGAATGCAACCTTGGCTGGTTGCCTTAAGTGTGAATCCCTGAACGGGCCCAAAGCGCCAGCCAGCAACATACTAAAGCAAGTTGCTTGAAGTGAAGGATTGCAAAACATCTGGAAGATTCCAGACCTTGGAATGTCAGCCAAAGAATAGAGGTGCACTTTTCTAAACTCACCAGCTCAGAACTTCAAACACTAAGCATTCAGAACTGGATTTTGTTCATTCTGTGGAATTCCAGAGTATGCTAAGCATTCATTATGCCCATCCAGAGAGGCATATCACAGAACAATCATCATTCCACCTCTCGTATTTCAAGCAGGGGAAAATTAGACATCCCTCTCTTCCTGTTTTTTCACTGCTACCTGTCCCTGAACAGGCAGACGGATTCTAAACATAGTATTTCTGTTTAAATGTCTATAGCTCTGACAAAGAACATGACAGCTAAATGCATTCAGAGAATATACACAATGGGGGCAATTGATAGAGGAAGCACACAGCCACCATGCCCTGCTTGTGACTATCTAAGGCAGGCATCAGCCGCTCAAATTCCTGCCCTCTGGACCTGCCATGGACTTTATTCCTACTTCTTCTGCAGCACGGGGGAAAAGGGGGGAACCTATTTCAAGTCTTCATAGCTACTACAAAGGCACAGAATGGATACATATAGTTTATTTAAAGCTAAATCTATCCATTCTAAGCCACCATAGTGATTTGCCACCAAATGTTAGTGACTAACCATCATGTCTCCTACTTCTATTTTATCCTAAAAACAGACAGGCAGACAGACAAGATCACCAAATGCACAGGAGGCAACAAAATGTGGCATTTGTGTTGCCCACCCCCAATCCAGATGAACAAGGACAGCCACTCTGAAACAGGTATCCATCCTCAAGTTTTCAGCATCTTTGGCAAAAAATCAAATTCTGTTTTCGAAATGTGAGCGTTACTCCTCCAAAGGACCTTGGGGGATGAACCCCACATTCCAGGGAGCATCATGTTGGCTTACCTTGGTTAAACTGAGCCTAGGAGATGTTCCAAGCATTTCCAAAGCTAAGAACAGAAGCATGAGCCGCTGATGTGCTTGGAGCCAGAACTGCAGCTTCACCCAAGAAGCTGAACACAACAGCAGGGATCCCCTCCCCATCCCCAGCTCAGAGATTCAGCTTGCCTTGCCCATACTGACCTTCTCGCTGGTCAGAGCAAGTAGAAGGAGGGGAGCACCGTGGGACTCATAGGGGAGAATTTGTGGACCCCTGGTTGGGATTATAATGCAAGTGAAGATAACCGGTCTTATGCTACATCCCTCTTGGGCCTATATGTTGCCAAGGGCTCCTCTCCCTGCTATTATTTGCTGCGTAGTAAAACACTGTTACAAAGAGCAATGTTGCTGTTCAATGGCTCAGGTTACCCTGCTCACCTTAAACATAAGCTGAGCGTGATGGCCTGAGTCCTTCCCCAGCTCACGTGGGCATCT
Organism: Varanus komodoensis; assembly: GCF_004798865.1. Lineage (NCBI taxonomy): Eukaryota > Metazoa > Chordata > Lepidosauria > Squamata > Varanidae > Varanus > Varanus komodoensis. The sequence goes on along the minus strand of NW_025335798.1, from coordinate 4,262,805 downwards.
AAGCTGAAGCAGAACCCCTCCCTCCCACTTCCGTCTGGCATCTGCCGCAGCTGCTGGACTGGCAGCACAAAGAACTCTTTCCTTTTCTTCTCTGGCACATAGGATGTATCTTGCCCTGGCAGCATCCCAGGTATCAAGGATTCAGACAAATGCAGTTCATATTCTGGGAAAGTTACCTTTCCCAGGGTCCCTAGGATCCCAGACACTGCCGGGCTATGGGGCAGGGCCCAGGGGGTCAGGGCAGGAAACTAGCAGAAGAGCAGCAGCTATGGTTGTTCGGGGACTGCGTACTCACGAGGGAGCCATGGGCCCCAAAGGCAGCAATAATGAGAAAATGTAGGATTCTTAGTTGGGGAGGGGGGAATCTTTTTCTCCCGTTAGCCAGCACCACTTCCAATTGCTTGCAATGGGGGAGATCACCCATTACTAATTGCAACTTGTATAACTAGAGAGCATGTCACCTATAAGAAAAAGAAGACACACCTCTTTCTCATGAAACTTGCTATATTAGCGCACACAGAACACTGTGACTGACACATGCAGAGGGAGGGAGGGAGACAGCTTATTTTAAGGGCTTTTTGCTCCTCTTTTAAGGCATTTTGGCCATTTCAAAGCTTTGAGAGAACAATGCCCTGCTGCCTAACAGCTTCATAGTTTCTGATGTATTGTTTAAGATTTCTAGAAAGAGAAATGACAAAAATAAAGATTTGGCAATAATAACCAAACCCAAAGAGCATCTACTGGAGTGATTGTGCTGAACAGGCAGTCAACTCTGAGCGCTCTGAAAGATTTGGAGACAGAAGGGCGGTATGCATTTGGCTCTGTCATGCTGCAGAGGTGTTCTTTCAAGCCTGGAAGAGCATAGAAGTGTGTATTTCTTTGGGCACACTGGGGAGGGGAAGCATTGTCCTCTCCCCAGTGAGCTGGCATGAATTTGCAGTGCAGGAAAAAGGCCGGACATCACCCAAAGCAAAAAATGTTTAAATGGACTGAGACAGGGCCAGACAATTTATGGGGCCAATAATTTAATCAATCGATCAACTGATTTTTATCTTGCTGCAGTTTTCTCTTGCAAGGGATCCATGGTTTACAAGTTCATCTCCTCTCCATTTTATCCTCACAACAACCCTGTGAAGTAGGAGAGTCAGTGACTAGCCCAAAGTCACCCAGTGGGTTTCATGGCTGAGCAGGGATTAGAACCCAGATGTCTTCGGTCCCAGTCCAGCATTCTAACCGCCAGACCAGCCTGGTCTCTACACAGTGACAACTCTGAAGACAGGCTGAGTAACATTCCACACAGATCCAACCTTTGCAACCCACCTGGGCCACGTTCTCAGTCTATTGGCACCACAGATGGAAGGCTCACCAGATCAGTACCAACTGTGGGTTCTGCAGGAATGTATTCAGATTTGGGGGGCCTGATGAAAAACGACATACCTTGCTCCTTCATGCACTTCTGCATTAGTACTAAAGGGAGGCTGCACCACAGATGACCCCTAAACTTCAGCACCAAATGGAAATGCCTGGTTCTTTAGCTGCTATATCAAGCGGTGAGCAACATGGGGTCTCCGGAGGTACTATACCTTTGCTCCAGAATCTGAACAGACCCTGCAAGCTAGTTTCTGTGCTATGCTGAAAGCAACTCACATGCCCACACATCACTCTTTCCACACCACATCTCTGCCTCTTCAATGCAAGAGAGGAGCACATGATAAGAGGGAACCAGATCTGGCCCAGAGGCCACCAAATATTTTCTGACAATGCTGAATAGTGCCCTGTCCACTGCAAGGCTAAGCTAAGTACTTTGGACTTCACAGCTTTCTGCAGACACTGTTCAGCATCTTGCAAGGTCTACATAAAACAATGCTGCCTTTGAAATGAGTCTCTTCAGATGTCTCAGACCAGGTACTAGAAAGCCAGGCTCTCACCTGGCTGCATGATCATGGATCTGCAGATCTCCACACCTTTTATTTATCCTTCCTAACCAGGTGTAGCCACCAGATTGGCAGCCTGCTAAATGGAGTTTCCAAATGCCATCCCATTGTCCTGCTTTCTCCAACCCAGTGCCCTCCAGATGTGTTGGAGTACAAACCCCAGCAAGCCATGATGCCTGGGGCCGCTAGGAGTTATTATCAAAAACATCTGGAAAGCATCCATTTGTTGAGGGCTGCCATAGTAGAGACTCTCCCTACCACTAATGGGTATGCCTCTGTTTTAAATTTGAGCAGCTAGAAAAGAGTTTTATCCTTTTGCCCAAAGAAAAAACATTCTTGCAGATGTTATTTGGCTACTGCGAGATTTCCTAAATCTTTATTTTTGTTCCTTTCTCTTATCAGAAGGGGAAAATATTAGTAATAATATTTCAAGTAAGAAGACTGTCTGCTTTTATTTTCTTGCCTCCCAATTGCTTTTAAAAAGATAACAGAGAGATCTCACTGTTTGCAAACAGGCTTCTTACACAGCTGCTAAAGTACAACCCCCAAGCAATCCTTCTCCCACCCCCTGGGTGAGCCAAGGACATAGTTTCCAAAACTAAACTCAGATTTAGTCAGACTTGGCAGAGCCGGACAGGGTCTCATCATATGATTGGACCAGCATGTGGGTGGTTTTAATATGCAAGAGTTACAAAGCAATTTGGAGCTCGGGCTAAGCCAACCCCACCCTTCCAGGCTTGGGAGGGATGCATTGTGCCAGAAGAAGCTGCCCTTGCAAGCTGGACACTTCTTACATAAAACCAACACATGTAAAGAAATTAAAGGCAAACAACTATACTGGAACAAGAAGAGGCCAGCATCTGAATACAGCTGCCCACTGGCTGGGGAAGCTGGGAGTTGTAGTCTAAGATATCTGGAGGACACTAGGTTGGGAAAGCTGCAGTGCACTGTCTCTTGGTTTGGTGCAGGTGCTCCAATGTGCACAGAAGCCCTCCCTCCATCAACGATATGAAGGGGGCACTCGGAGGGAACACACAGCCAGAACGGCCGGGTGCAGAGAAGCCTGTTGCAGACAGCACAGGAGAGATGGGTGCTGATCTCTGGGCTGCCACTTGGCCACAGCTTTACTGTTTATTCACATCCATTGAATTATCAATTGAATGGGAATGGAGGGCTTCTCTGTCTCTCAACTCTGCTTTGCCCAGGGAACCAGTTTGAATATCCTGCTGCAATTCTTTCTTGGATGCATGTCTCAAGCCAGAGTTGTCCCAATCCCAGCAGCCGCCTCCTCCCCTTGGCAGCCTCTCCCCACAGCATCCCGTACAACTGCTGGCTGCAGGAGCTGGTCTTGGCTCTGGTGAGCTCCCCATCCCAAGTCAAAAGAATTACAACAGATCTGCAACTCCCACAAGCTATGAGCTTTCCTTCTCCTTCCTCTTACTTGTCAAACAGTGACGGGCTTAATTGGAGAACTCTCTTCTAGCCCAAGCAGAGGCTGCCAACAAGGAAGTACCACAAAACAAAATAGCCCCATTCCTGGCATATTTCCCCCTGGCCCCCAAGCATGAAGTAACCTAGCACTTACCACAGATGGGTGGCCCTGCCTGCCATGCGGCCATGCCTTCAACCAACCTAGACAGCTCCCTCCCCAGCCGGTGCCAGCCAAATCTCACAACATCCAGGAAATCGCAACCATCACATTCAGATCCTGTGATGGCTGGGAGTTCCTGAAACACTGTGCCGTCTCATTCCTCAGTAATGTGATCTCATTGACGGTTGGGATTCATTGACTGCCCTTCCAAAGCTTCTCCCTGGCTGCACAGTAGCCCCAGCAGGCTGCCCCTGGGGGCGCAGCCTCTCCTGAATGCGCACTTTATATATATCAGAGAGAGAGCCTGGGGCAGTGGAGAGTCATAGCTGATCCTATCTGGGTCTGAATTAACTTCCACCATTAAAAATGGATGCATATCTCCAAGCACAGCATCAGGTGTTGACAAAGTATTGGCAACCGGATTTTCACTTGGTCCTTCACTTTAAGGAAAGGCCCCTACTCTCCAGCACGATGACAGCATGGAGCTCTAAAGGGTACTCTGTTTCTCCATGAATTCTTTTAAATGCTTTCAGAGCATCACAGAGTTGGAAGGGACCAGAAGGCCATGAGGTAGACTGCAATTCCTTCTCACATAATTTTTTCCTTGAGGACCAGTGGCTTGAGACTGTCAGTACCATATCCACCAGTTGATTCCCACTTATAAACCTACTTTTCTTGAATGTTTAAAAAATTAGGAGGGTTGCTTTATTTATTTATTTCATTTATATGCCACCCCATAGTCCAAGGGTTCTCTGGGCAGCTTAAAATAAAATGAGGTATCCACATAGCAGTAGATGTAAGCAAATCATTTTCCAATCCATGCCATTTTTTCATTTGTGTGCATTTATTACTCAGTTCTGTTCCATTGCTGCATTAAACTGATTTTAAAAAAACCTGTAAGTTTTACATTTAAACATTTATTTTAATGTCCATTTTAAAATGTATGTTCTGCTTTTAAAATATTCATTTCTAAGCAGAGTTTTGTATCAAAAATTCACTTTAAGTGATCATTTTTAGAGCTGAGTTCTACATCAGAACATTCAGGCAGAACAAAAGCTAGTGAATAACTAACTTCCAACCTACACAATAATTTTGGAGCTATAGATGAGGTCCCATCAGAGTGAATGAACAAATATTGATTCTGGTTAGTAAGCCAACATTAAACTAGAGTTTCTCTTTTGAACATCGACAGTGAATTCGTAAACAGATCACAATAAAGTGCAGAAGCAGATGGATGGAGGGGAAGACGAAGGGAGGGGCAGGTGCAACCAACACTTGTTCCTGGCTTCCTTTATTATTCATTTATTTATTTCAATCCTACACCACCTGTAGCTGAAGCTATCTGGGTAAATTACAAGAAAGTATAAAAACAATAAAAATACAATCAATAGGAGCATTAGCTAGAATTAAAAATTAATTTAAAATAGCACAAAAACATTTCACAACAATAAAAAGATAATGAACCATATTTTAGAAAGCCAGGCTCATTTCATCTGAACCATCCCACTGACTCCATTTTTTAAATTTACTTTTAGGCCACTCTATTTTTTATTTTATTATTGCTTTCATCATGATTCTACATTTGTGTGAGCTTTGCTGAACTCTGGGCCCTCAGAGTTAAAATACTCAAAATAAATCCAAAATGAATAAAGGTTTCACAGCAGGGGTAGACAAATTGGGGGGATGGGGCTGTGGGCACATTTGGGAAAAGGTCCTGGACATCACCACAAAATAGTTATTATACTAGGCGTGGCAAAGGACAAGGCACCTGCTCCAAAGATTGAATACCAGGCAGAGGAGAAATCTGAGTCCCAACATGCAATATAACTCCTTTGTCCTTTGTCCTTCCATTCGCAGGACCAAAAGAAACCTATTTCACAGCAATCCTGGCTGCAGATGAGAAAACATATTGATTAAAAATACCCAGGGGGAGAAGAAGGGCCCCCCGGTGGCCAATGCCCATGGGCACCATGTTCCCCAGCCCTGCTTTATAATGCATAAGTGAGTCCAAAAGTTTGGTAATCTGTCTAAAAGGCATGTCACAACAGAGGAGGAGTCAGCATTTACCATGAGTTAGGGTTTATAATGACAGTGACAGCAAAGGATGTATATAGAAACTAGGTCGTCTTTCATGATCTTCAGCATGTTTTTCATGTCACTAATGAGATACCTAAATCAACGCATTATGCATGCATTCCAGATGGCAAACACAGAACTAACTCCATATTGGAGCACTAGATTTCAGGCATTTTTGAAAAAGGGGTGTAGCCCAGCTCCATGCAAGTTTGCTCAGCATTAAGTCCCTCTTTAATTCACAAAAGTCATTGCCATGAAGATGGTTACCCAGGACCACAAGCAAGCCTGCCTCATCAACCATAGCTGAAGAAGTTTCTAACTTTCTCACTCTCATTTTTCTCTTGGCGATGACATAAATGCAATCAAATTCATTTTTGTGAAAAACACAGTTGGTCACCCTGTCTATTCTCCCCCACATCCTCTGCTTGTTATTTTTTTTAGAAAATCCCCAGAAAATCAATTAAAAACAAAGCACGGAGACACCAACAGAATGTGCATGTGCAGCAGCACTTTTCATGAAGCTGTTTGCTCCTGGACACCACAGCCTTCATCTCTCAAGTTAAACCATGTGGACACATTTTCCAGGGTCTGCAGATCCTGGTTGTCCACCACTGCGCAAGCGGTGAGAAAAAGCCTTTTGGTGGTTCAGATGGCCCCGTGCAGGACAGAAACAGTCAAAACCAAAGGAGAAGAGGTCACTTACCAGCTCATGATTGCCAGCAGGCATGCAAGGCGTGGCAGCCTAAAGGGCAAAACACAAAGGAAAGCAAGCATTAGAACTCTTCTTGCCATCTCAGTACAGAAAAAGAAGAACCGTATGAGCATTACCTGTGCAATGTAACCGTTCCCCATCACCCAAAAGCAGCCCTAGCAATATTGACCTGTTCCACTTGCATTGAGAAAATTTTTGCTCCAAGTAGCTGAAGATTTAGCCAATCTCTGAGTCACTGAGAAGAGATCCAAATACACAGAGATTTCAAAACCCCACTGCAGAAAAATCATATAAACCTGCTTTCCAGAACAGCTTCCCAAGGATGAAAACTCTTACTAAGGCTGAGGCTGTATACACCTGGTGCTTTCCAGACATCTTGGGCTACAGTTCCCATATTCCCTGACATTTGGCCTCACTGCCTAGGGCTTATGGGGGTTGTAGTCCAAAATGCCTGGATGGTACCAGGTCACCTTTCCCTGGTCTAGACCATTTCAAGCTGTCCTTCAAGGAAAAGAGGAGTACGACCAAGTCCTGCAAAGTCCTGAAGTATCATGGAGTAAATTTTGATGAACAGATAGCTGGGTTAGGCAGTGCAAGGACAGTGCAGTTTTGAATTTAATTTCATACCTGTCTGTCTCTGTACTGCAACTTAATGGAAAAAACAGTTAGACAATAAAGGAAACAATCCATTTGAAGAAATCTCTATCCCTTACACAAGAACTAGGTAGGGAACAACTAAACTGTGATTAAAAGTCAAGGACAGTAAAAGATTTATGGCACAATTCCATGCTTGTTTAGAGAGAAAGAGGACCTACAACTCTGAGAGAATGATGGGAACTGAAGGACTTTTCTGTCTAAACTTGCATGGGATTGCAGCCTTAATAACCTTCAGAGATAATTTCCTTAAAGCTTGTCAAAGACACACACAGCCAGTTTCTCTCTCTATCAGTGCATTCAATTTCTTCATTCCACACCACACAAAGAAGCTCCAAGGCAGCAGGTTATGTTAAATTGTATGCAGTAGGTGGAATAACTGTGTAATGGTTTGCACTCTGGGTAGAGGTCCTTGTATTCGCTGTCTATACACTTCCAAGCACAATTCAAGGTGCCAATTTTAATGCACAAAGCTCTACATGGCTTGGGATCAGAACACCTGATGGCAAACCACTCGCAACCTCAGTCTACTCAGATCCTACAACCTGCATGTGGGGCCTTCCTCCAGCTGTCAGTTCCAAGGGAGGCCCAGAAGGAGGCAATGAGGAGGAGGGCCTTCTCAGTGGCAGCTGCCCAGCCGTGGAATGATCTCCCCACTGAGACTCACCTGGTGCCGACACTGTCAGCTTTTCAGCATCAGGATGGAATTGCCCTCTATTCCCAGGCATTTAATGCCATATGATGGGTTCTGTCCGCTGTTCTAATTAGGTGTCATTTAAGCTGTTTTAAATTCTTGTATATCGAAATTTCAGACTGCTTGAAACTTCTAGACTGGAATTGTATACTCTTGGTTATATTGCTTTTTATTGAACTCCTTCCTACTGTACTTTAGGAAATTGTGCTGAACCACCCAGACAGCTTTGCCGCCTATTGGGTAACACAGAAATTAATTACTGAACTAAACCCTTAGCACATGGACTGCAGACTGAGCAAGGCACACTGGTCACCTGGTCACACTGTACTATGCTTCTATTACAATCATGGTAATAATTTATGTATATCCACACATAAATGAGTTTGTGCACATTTTGTGCAAACCACTGTCCCTTTTTTCTTGGGGGGGTGGAGGGTGTATTAAGTTGCCCTTCTAGTCTCTGTAGTCTCCGTTGTTCAAGCCACAGTACTGCTCCAAAATAACAGATAAATCCTGCATGCAACAGCTCTGTAACATTCCATAGAGGCAGCCGTTTTCAGCCATGGATGGAGAACAGGAAAATAACATGATCTGAAATGGGGCAGTGGCTCTGGATCTAAACAGGACAGGTAGTTTTTCTTCCTGAATGCAGACATCAAATCCCCTAACCCTGGAACATATATATGGTCTGCCTTTGAAATGCACTTGTTACCAGATATTGCCTGTATCAGCTCCAAACTAATGAGTGTATCTGACCTGAGCCATATCTTCTTCATGTAACCATCAGATCTAAAATACATCACCTGCAAATTGGGGTTTCTTTATTCACCTTCTTGGTATAGGAGCAACTGCACATGTTCCCCACCTCCAGATGGCCGTTTGGCTGAAGAGGCTATTTTTTATTTTAAAAGCTCATGGTGCTCCAGCAGCTGTGATACCAACACCGCTATTTTCAGCAGCACCTCGCAGTGTATCAAACCACATTTTTCCTTGCAATTATCCCAGCAGGTAATCGAAGGTCTGTGACTTGCACAAGGCCACCCACTTCGCTGACTGGGTGTACATCCTAACCACTCCCCTGATCCACTGTACCATATGGGAGAAAACATCCAAGTTCTTGTAAAAGACATTATAAAATCAAAAAAAGCTAGCCACACCCAGGAGGAACCTCATAGCCACTTAATTAAATCTCCATGTTAAAGATATTTGCAGAAGAACAAAGGAAACGGGGGAGGAGCCTTTTCCACAGATGCCAAGTAAACATCAGATCCAGCCAAGCTCTAGTTCCAATCATTTCCAGAGGCAATCACATTTGGCCTGTGGTCCTTGCAAGATGTTCTGTTACAATATGCCAATATGCCAGTCCTTCCCTTCCCTTCCCTTCCCTTCCCTTCCCTTCCCGTGAGACGGACTGCCACCTTTTCTGCTTAAACAGAAGACCAGCTCCAGTATTGACTTCCCAACAGTAGAGGGCATCAGCACACAGCAACCCCATCATGTTTTCAAGTTTTGCCAGCTTTACCCCCATCCTAGCAGAAAGAAACAGGTTCATTTACCGGGCACAATGCACTTGGAACCAAATACTCTTAACCAGTACTTTTTTTGTAAGAAAAACGGTGCCGGAACTCATGAAATTATTATTATTATTATTATTATTATTATTATTATTATAGTATTTCTATGCCGCCCCTTGCCTATAAGAAATTATTTACCTTTCACATGTAGTCAATCACTGTACACAGCCACACATGTCAGTTGTGTAATGAAACATAACGATTGCCACCTGCAGTAAGCACTCAGTGCGCGACCACATGACCAATCACAAGCCGAGCAGCGCCATCGCAACCAGCACGGACAAAGTATGCATGCATTGGATTCAACACACAAGCGGCCCGCATGCACCATTTTAATGATTTTGCCGCCAACCTGTTAGGCTCAACAGGGCGATTCAAATCCACATGGACCAAACATCAAATTTTCAAAAGTTACTTTTAAAACTTGGAAAATCTGTCGAAAAAAGGTGCCGGAACTCCATTCCGGTGCGTTCTATGACAAAAAAAGCACTGCTCTTAACCTGAATAAGAGTATATGTACCCTCTGAGTGCTACTGCAGGCAACAGTGTAACTTGGTGGAATCAGCAAGAAGCCACCCACCTGATGTTGGATCTGATCCATTCCTGCCTATTCAAAGTAAGATTACTCTTCCTCCACCAACCTCACTATACGATGTCGCTCATTCTGCCAAAGTAACTGTGTCACGCACGTGATTTGCTTTCCAATGCAAATTACGTCCTTCTCAGCAAGAAGCCTCCCCTAGAATTCCCAGCAAATTGCACTGTTGACCCAACCTGCAATTTGCTGGGAAATGATCCTGGCTAAGGAATACTTTTGGCTGAGAAAAGTGAGCCCCAGCATTCAACATGCACTCAGGACCTTCTGCATGCAGGGCAGGGGCTCTGCCACTGAGGGGAGGTCCCTTCCCAGGTGTGTGATGTTTCACTCTTTGCCCACCCTGTAGGCTAGCCCATCACATCAAAATCCAACAGCATCCCTCTGGACAGCCATCTGAGATGGATGGTTTCACCTGGAGCCCTGCACCGAGCAGGGGGTTGAATCCGATGGCCCTCTGGTCCCTTCCATCTCTACTATTCTAAGAACTAAAGAATACCCAGATAGAGGGGATGCCTGCACCTTCCCGGACATAAACCCCAGGACAATTTTCATGAAAGCAGAGCCAAGAAGGAGAGCCAAACGCCTTAGCCCATATGAGGAACTTAGAAAATGCAAATGCCGCTAATAAAGTCAAGAAGTTATCATTTCAGTAGTGCATGAAAACTACTAATCAGCTGCTATAGAGATAAAACACAACCCCAGTACAGAGAAGTAACCATCAAAGAAAAGAAGGCTATATTGTCTGAAAGGATGGAGAAAGAATAGAGAATTGCAACACTGGAATAATCAAGATTGGTTCTTGAATCCATGACTGAAGGATGACCTAATGGGGGATGAATGGTAAATACAGACAACCATTTCCCAACTGTTAGCATACCATAGCATGTTACCTCTAGACAGCCAGCTATCTGCACTGCCCTTTTCAATAATGAGAACTTTTAAGTAATGAGAATTTTTTCGTAGTGCTCCGCTTGGACAGTTTTTAAATGCCAGAGTTAAGGAGGCAATTGAGGTGCAATTTTACACTTCATATCTGTTGCTGAGGGCCTATAAGAAAGCAGAAGGACTGCTATGTTGGTAGAACATCAGACATGCTGCCAGCGTAACAGACAGGCCAGCAAATACCCCGCTGTTGTTTGGGGCAGGACAGAGACACCAGCAGAACACCCTGGCAGACTGGGTCAACCAGCAAGGACACGGGTGGAATAGCTGAAGCAGAGTGAGGCATGGGCAGCACAAAAGGGCAGCTTGCTTGGGTGACAACCACCTATTACAAAAATGTACAAATATTCATCATTAAAACTGACCGCAGCAATCTGGAGCTAGCAAAATAATTTCAAAGCAGCAATCACCAGGTAGGCAGGATGAGAAGGCCTTCTCAGCACTGGCACCCGTCCTCTGGATCACATTCCCATGTGTCCAAGAGACAGAAACAATGGCAAGTTTGAAATACCTCTTGAAAGCAGACTTGTTCACGTGACCTGCAAGTGACTCTGTTACTGCCCTGTTCTTTTGTTAAAGAATCTATTTATTATTGTTACCTGTTTGCATATTGTTACACTGTGTTTTGAATGTGAATCGCTTAGGAATGTTAGTATATTAAATGGTATAAACAATCAATGAATAGGATGTTTGTTTGGGACAACTACAGTTTCATGATGCATGGTATACGTCTTGATAAATAGCCTCCGTTTGTGGTTCTTAACATTACAACAGCAGTTGTTGGCATGAACAGTTCTACAAGCTTTGATCACTCTTTTAACAACCTTCTTTTTCCCAGTCGGCCAAACAATCATAGAGATGTAGCCAGAATGACCAGAATGGTTATGCATTCCCAGGTTGCTTTGTGGTCTCTGAAAAGTGTCCAAGGCATTCTGTGTTGCCACATAACAGACCGTTTGTGGCCTGCTTATGTCCTCAGTGGCAAGCCTCTGCTGCATTATCAACACAGAAAAAGCATGTCTGGGCAGCAAATATAAATCAGTGGATGATGTCTCTGGAATATAACATGGCTTTGTTTGGCCACTTGGCCACAGCAGCAGCCTAAGGCCTGGAAGCTGCCTATGAAGCAAAACAAGAAGCAAAATATCAGAGAGATAACAGAGGCTTTCCACTGTGCCAGATTCAGATGTAGCGGCTTCATTATTAACACTGCTCCTCCAGGCCCAAATGCAGCAAAGTTAAAGTTGCCGTTGTTAGCAAATGAGCCAATAATTAGCCAAGGGTGTTAAAAATACCCAACAAAGAATGTTTCCCTCATTCCGAATCTTCAAAACTATTCGCTGCACCCCCTCAAAAATGTCTCAGTTAGCTCACCAAGTGACCAAACAAAGCTCGTAAGAAAATGTTTGCTCTCCCCATCGCGTGTTGCACCCTGCCCATCAGACACACATTCCTGCATTATCACCCTACGGAGGGCAGAGAAGAGGTGTTCGCACTCCGAATTATTTGATCTGCCTTCCTGCCCAAGGGCTCCTTCAGCATTACTGTTCCCTGGCCGGCACTGCACACATTCCAAGGGCTGTGTTTGTGTTCTCTCCTCTGTTTTGTTATGGGTTGAGTGGTTGCGACTTCTTTTTCTTTTTCTTTATTCTAATGGAGAAATGCTACCATAAAAGGGCCTTCTCCTAGCTTCAGGGCTGGCCCTGATCCACAGAGCGCAAGGAATGTACTGCTTAGACCCACTTGTGAGTTACAAGCAGGGAAAGATTTTGGCTCGGGGAAGATATGATGTTTACACAGCATCTCCAACCAAGTGCTCAGAAAAGGCCGTTATTTCCGTAGCACCCTCTTGAGTTCCTGCAGCACACCTGTGTACAACAACCTCATTCAGTGGATTGCTTTCTTTCACCATCCAGTGGGCTAGTTTGCATGATAAAGCAGTCCAGGGTGGCTTATTTAAGCCAGGGTGGGTTAAAGCACTAAGAACCATGTTGAATATTCAAGCTGCAACTGTCTGTGATTTGTCATGTTGTCCCAAGCCAGCCAGAGTAGGGTGCATGTTGGCATGATTAACAAACCACCACAGTCATAAAACACCTATGGTTTCTGGGTGGTTTGTAAGCCACATCAACCCAGCCTTGCTGAGTTCGGATGCCACGAGAAGCCATAGTCACAACCTGAATATACAAAAGCTGCCTGGTACACACAGCAACCTACAATGGCATAATAAAAACACAGTCAGAGATTTGTGCCGTCAAGTCACAGAGTCAGTCCATGAGGAATTTGGTGTTGTGAAACTGACTGGCATGTCATGCTTACAAGATGTGGCTGTGGACACACTTCATTAGACTTTTTTTTGGGTGGGGTGGGGGAAGGGCCTGACAGATCCATGGCAGACAACACTGTCACCTGCCACGTTGAGAGGCAGTATCTCTTTCAGTGGATACTGAAAATGCTGAAGACAAACAGCAGCATATGGCAATCACTCTTCTACCCTGCTGGGAGTTTCCAGAGGCATCTTATTTTGGGAAACAGCTGGACAGAACATGGTCTGATCGAACCAAGTTATTCTTGTGTTCTTACAAGAGGTCCCAACATCCATTCCATTCTCCTGCAAACACGCACATTAGTTTACGTTGCTAATAGTGTGATGCTAGACATGTCAACTCAGAAGTAAGTACCACTGAGTTCAATAACTCTTTCTCTTAAGCAAGAGGGTAAACAATTGCAGCTAAAATTACTTCAAATGAACATTTCACTCTGATGCTGCTTAATTTTATCTCTTGATTGCTAGCTTTGGTGTTTTGTGTGTGCGTTTTTGTCTTTGCTGCAGCTTTTAACTTGCAAATATGTGTTTCCTGTTAATGTTTCTTTGCTGTTCATATTTTGTAAGCAACTCCATTTTTGAAAGATTCCTTTTTGGTGGGAAAAAGTATGGTATAATCAAGAGGCACTGCAATGGGAAAGAACTCTTCTGTTCTAAATGCCAAACACTTACACATACTAAGGAGCACTTACTATGTTTTTCTATATTGCTGTAAGTCCCTGTTAAATCCTGTAAAAAGAATTACACTACTTTTAAACAAGGAGAGTACTCTATATCAATGATAGGCAACTTGTGGCCCTCCCAAATGATTGGCCTACAACTCCCATTATTCTTCCCTATTGGCTAAGGCCAATGGAAGTTAGTAGCCCAAACATCTCAAAGGCTACAAGTTCACAATCCCTATTTTGTTTAAATAAATAATATCTAGTAGCATTACCTCCTAATCCATTCTGGGAGTATATTCTGTTGACATATAAACCAAGATTCGAGTCTCAGAAGTAGATGGATCAGTCAGGGTGTAGCAGTGATCCAGTTTATTGTTCTATCATAATAATGTTTAAAAGCACAATAGAAGCACAACCACATAGATAAACATAAGAGAAGATTGGCTGGGGAATGTGGTACATTTAAAAAGTACCTTTTAAGGGCTTGCTTCCACTGTATTTTTCCACTCTTCAATTGAAGTATCATATGAACAGGAACCTCAGTTCTGACAATCCCACAAGTAAGAATTTGAATCAAACATGCATGGTAGGGTACTTTGTAAAGCACTCACTGTACCTTTACCAGTGTGTTTGCCATCTATGTGTCTCCACACTACTGCTTATAGATCCATAACATTTGTTGTGTGTTTTGTACAGGCAGGGGTCGGAACATTCTTATGACGCTTGTGGTTGGCACACAAACGTTACATATGGGAGTGGAAACTAGAGTCTGGTGTTAGTCAAGGGGCTTAAAGTCACTGTTGTGGTAATGATGCTTTGAAGAGGATATGGAGGCCTATGCTAGAGATGAATCCAAAGGACAACGAATGCTAAATATCCATCCACTTAACAGCAGCAAAACAAAGCCCATTACATTGACGATTGCTCTGTGTATAATGCACAAAATGTCCCTAGAGGAGCTTTTAATTCAGAAGAACATAAGAAGAGCCATGCTGGGTCGGGCCAAGACTCATCTAGTCCTGCATTTTGTTCACACCGTAGCCAACCAGAGGCTCCAAAGGGAAACCCACAAGCAAGATATGACTGCAACGGCACCCTCCTGGTCATGTTCCCCAGCAACCGGTACAAACCGATGGAAGCAGCATATAGCTGTCATTTTGTCCTCCACGAAGCCTGACACTATTACAACTTTGGTCTTTGTCATTCTGAAAGAACATACGAAATGCATCACTATCGTATTTCCTTCAGTGTAATCTTTATCCTATAAGGAAATGTCCTAGATTTTCTCATAACCACTATAGCCACACCACACACCTACCTGTACCACGCAGCACAGTGGATCCAGCTGATTTTCAGTATGACTCGGTACCAAGAGCCACTGATGTTTCCATGCCTACTCTTGGATGCCCTCTGCAGAAGTTGGAAACCCAGTAATGGGGAGAGAGAGATTGGTGCTGCTCTCTGATGATGTTCTCACTTCATCAGAAGGAAATTTTAATGCTCCACAATAAAGAACAGGGGGCAACAGAAGAGACATTTGGAAAATGTGCTCAGTGGGTGGATGATAGGCTGGCTGGCAAAACTGCAGTCTAAGCTGCACGAAAATCAAACATGTGGTTCCTCAGCATGTGATTTCGATGACTAACATCTTATCTTTGTTTTTACCCAAGATTTCTGGATATGCAAGACAGTTAAGCAAAATCACCAGTTTACGGAGGTCAGTCCTGCAGAAACTGACCTTACCATTTTACTAGTCACAGCTTTATAAGACCTGTGTACCCTGAGGGAAGATGATGCAAAGAAGACCAGGCCAGGAGCTCTTTCCATTAGATTCTGAAGGGACCTTGAACTTTCCATGGGGCTGTGTGTAGTTTGGATCTATAAGCCCCCAGAGAAGGCCGAAGTAAAGAAGGCCAGGCCTGAGAGTTCATGCCATGGCACCATCCCAACCAACACTGACCCAAGATAATTCTATTGTTCAATATTTGGAACCCTTTATTTGTTTTAGTAATTTAAAGATGTATGCTATGATGGGTGACTTGGCAAAAGAGCAATATACGAACACATTAAATAAAGAAATAACTCCAAACTTATACAGTTCCCATGTTCCCTCAGCACTGGCAATGCTGATTAGAGCAGATGGGAGTTGTAGGCCAAAACACTTGGAGGGTCGCAAACTTCCCACTTCAGACATATAGACATCAAGGATAACTTCCCAAATGGGGTCCCCATGGATATGGAGCAAGTTGGGAAAGGGCTGCCTCAGCCTAACTGCTGGTCGCTGAGAGCTGGGGGCTCACTTTGATCATGGTCAATCCTTAGCCATCTGCAAATTGTTTTTCTGCATTTCCTATCTCAGTAATAGCTCCAGCAAATCTTCAAATAAAAGCTCCCCGTAATCTGCACTTCACAAAAGCTCTCTGGTGTCTGCGGCACTTTTGAATGCTGGCCCAGCATGAAAGCCACGGAGCACATGGAATCCATCAGCCTGCAAGCCAGACGCAAAGTAGTGTTGATAGCACACGGGGCTCATATTCCAGTACTGGGGAAGTGAAATTTATGCTGCGGGAGAACTGATGGAAAGATTGGCACATGCAAACTGAGCTCAAATAATGAAGTAGGTACACTGAGTGGCACCAGATATCTGGGAGAGGAGACTGAGTAGCACAGCATTCTGCCTCGACGGGAGTAGTTGTTCCAGAGCAGATGGGAGCTGCCAGCTCAGGAGACTTGAAAGGCAGAATGATTACAAAGATCATCTGGCACTCACCTCTCCTCTAGCATGGCCCAATAAAATTTTATTCTCCAGTTTAATGCACAACAGTTTTGGCCTGGTTCTTTAACAGAAAAGTTTATGCTGGATTATCTTCATGGGGAGGGAGAGAAGGTTCACATTGTTTCATTGTGAGTGCTCCTCTTAGTTCTGAAAATGTATGTTAGAAAATCACATTCATCTGCATACTCAAATAAGTAATGCTTAAGGGCAGCCTGTCCCGACCTGGAGCCCTCCAGGTGCTGGATGACTGGGGAATGCTACAAATGGTAGTCCAGCATATCAGGAAGGCAGCAGGCTGGGAAGAGCTGTTCCGGGGGCACTGCACAAAATGCCCAACGAGCTGGCTTCGCAGTCTCGCTTCAGTTCTCGCTGTGACCGTGGACTTTCCCACGAAATGCAAAATTGGTGTTACGTAAGTGGATAGAATGGGTCTGCTCTCCTTACCTCTGCCCGTGTCCACAGCAAGGTAAGATGCTCCACATCGTCCAAACAACTCCTTTCACCACACAAAGAAGAACAGGGTACCGATTTAATCCTACCAGCCATGGTATGTGCTTACATAGCCAGTAGAAGCCTTAGTGTGGCTGGAAAAATTGACCACCTGTCTACTGGCTCACTTGACCAATGACTATCTCAGGACAGTCCTCTGCAGCTCAGCAGGGAGTCGGGTGCATGTACAGAAGGGCCAGCAGGGTGCCTGCCACACCAACTTAGATTCCTTTTCAGCATGTAGGCCATGCATGGTTAGTCAACAGTAAAGCCAAACCATTCAGCAATATTTACCCTGCAACACATATCTTCAGTTAGGAGTGTAGCCTTATTTTCCTACGCCTGACTGAAACTGATGTCAAGCCTAAGGGCGCCCCTTAGGGATACTGTCCCTTGTTCAGCATATTAACACCAACAGAACTACAGGAAAATCCACCTGAATGCCCAGAAGCATTAGGTCCTGAGCTAACATCATCAGTCGGGTTGTGTAGTGATTCAAGGTGCCCCTCCTTTTGCCTCTTTGGCTGTGCAAAGGAAGAAAAAAGATTAGCAGGGATGCTCTATGCTTACGTGCCCTAAAGTGATGCAACCCTTGATGGTGAGGAGGACATCCCCTATAAATGCGCCCTGGCTGTCCCATCAGTCCCAAGTTTGTTAAAAATCCACAGCTGGTGGGCGGGCCCTCCTTAAAGTTTCTGCAGCAACGACAACACTGAACACCCAGGATGTTGCAATTGCAGCAACGGCTGGCTGACCGTTCTTCTCAAGAGCACGGCATTGCTACCCACTGTGCCCTCTGCTAGCACCATATAAAGCCCTGAAAGCAGCCTTCTTCTTGGCGGGGGCAGCACAACACTGATGGAAAGCAGGTTGTGTCGGACTACCAGCACAGCCTCTGACAAACTGCTCTGCAAAGGCAAGGCACCAGTGTACTGGGAAACCATGCTATTAGCATCTGCTTTGGAAGCACTGCCCATTCTCATCCATCAAGCTCCCCGTAACTTATCCTCCTTTGCGCTGCTCCATTCCTGGAAAGCCAATCTCAGCTCTGCTCCATTGCTTAACTGCTGATTCCTTCCCTTATATAGATTTTTCCTCCTCTTCAGCACGGGGAGGGGAAGAGGGGAAAAATGCAAGGGAAATATTGTTCCTGAAGGTCACTGGATGATTCCATCACCTGACCGTTTGAAGTTGTTTAGCTGGGGATGCTTTGGGAGTGAAGACACAGCTGGAATGGGGCACCATCGCTGCTGCTTGTTTGTTTGCTGAGAAGGGCTCCATGTGGAGCCGGCCACGCGCATATGATTCTTGGCCCCTTTCACAGGGCTAGCAAAGCCTGGCATCCACATTGTCAAAGGCATACTACCGAGAGAGTAAAAAGCAGCTATGAAAACAGCCTTCTGGAAAGGCTGCCTTACAAGCTGACACTGAAAAGGGATCCACCCATGTGGAAAAGTCCGCACTCTGGCCATTCCTGCCCAGCCTGCAGGCAGGCGCATGTCCCCCTGAGCCCCCCATCTCTTAGAGTTGCACAAAGCCCCAGCTCTGGCTTTGGTTGGACTTGTGTCCTCCGGGAAAGTTCAGGGAAAATGTCACTGACATTTCTTTGCAGGCCTTTCACAGAAATCATGCGCCTTTCATCTGGGTGGGCTACTTACAATCTGTTGGGGTACTTGGGTGGTCCTTCTTTCTTTTTTTCGGTTAAGCAAAGACGAGCTACAGTCCTCAGCAGCCAACTTCTTCAAATATCTTTTAAGAAAGTCACGGGGAAGTGCCCTAGATCAGCAGACAGCAACATTCCCAGCATCATTCTTGAAAAATGTTTACAGCTACTGGCTGTTGGTTGCTGAGTGAAATGGCTTGCCCTTGTTTAGCATAAGCCACCCAAAAGGCTGCCACACATTCACAGTTTTGGGGTTTTGCTTCCCTTACAGTCCACCTGAAGACTGATTAGTTCAGCTGGTTGGATACCTGGATCAGCCCCCTCTCTCTCTCCCTCTCTCGCTCACACATACACACACACACATAGGAGTCCCCCTGAACAAGACCCAAGGTCCATTAATCTCACTTGCCAGCCAGACACATCTCAGAAGCCAAAAGGCAGGACGAGACAATGCACGGACGCACACGCGTGGTTATCGGCAGAAAATGCAGTCATCATCATCATCAGCAGCATCCCTATTGCCCCATGCTGGTCAGATGGAGATGTGGCAGATTCACAGGGGGTGAAGTCAGGGAGGTTTCCGGACATAGGAAGAGCCATCCTAGATCAGGCCAGGGATCCATTTAGCCCAGCATTCTGTCCTGCCCACGGCCAACCAGCTGCCTGTAGGAAGCCCACAAACAGGCCATGGCCATGGGCTCAAGAGCACCCTCCCACTGTTCTTCAGTAACCGGCACACAGAGGCACACTGCCTCCAATACTGGAAGCCAAAAGACCACAAAGAAAGACCCTAATATCCACTGAAAGCCGTGGATATTAAGTGTACTGCTTAAGTGCTCTACTCTCGTTTATTTCAATGGGGCTTGGGCATGCATCCCTCAAAACTGCTCTCTTTGCTCCTTAACTCACTTTTTGTGGGTACTCGAATCACTGCTTGGATTATGGACTTTGCAACTAAGTGAAGCCCAGGAGATTAATGGGCCTGCAACAGTGGTGCAGCTCAAACAAGGGCATTCAGCAGGAAAATATCTCATGCTCCCTCTACCTCCTTGTATGGTATGATTTCCCATACTCCTACATTACTGTTAAACTGAACTGTCCAGTGGTGCAAGGAGCTGCCATCCTGGCTCAGTCAAAGGTATACAAAGTGCCAGTCTAAGACCTTCTGGAAGCAAGCCATTTCATGAGGTCCATAGCATAGTGCAGTGAAGTTGACTTATGAAAGATAAACTAGTTGCTGTCTAATCATTCCACTGAGTCCTCAGACTTTCCAGCCTCTCCACAATAAGCTGACCCACTTGTCATGGTGCAAAAGGATGGTGAACTACTCAAGAGGGGCTTTACCACAGGCAAGGGTCTCCACTGTGTTCATCCCATGCTCAAAATCACCAAAGATGCAGTTGAATTGATTGTGCTCTGTGCTGATGGCACCAGGACTGCACATTTCTGAGTCACTCATCACCTGCCCCAGGGCTCAAGGGAAGCAAAACGTATTGAGAGGCCATTACATGAAAGGGGGAGTCAGAAAATGCAACTTTTACACTCCCTGACCGCCATCCTTTTCTCCCACAACCATCTCAGCCATGCTGTTTGCTCTGCTAAAAAGAGCATCCCACCCCCTTGGTTCATCTCTACAGCTCCCTTCTCTTTCTTCAAACCCCTTCTTTAAATCCCTCCTTTATCAAAAATGTTGTGCAGCACACAAAAATGGTACAATCCCTTCTCAGGAGGTTTGCAACCTACACCAGCCTTCCTCCAGTATGAATGTCTTAGACTACAATTTCCATCACCCTGGCTTTACAAATAGTAGAATAGTCTGGGGAGAGTCAGACGACAGCAGGCAGAAAGTTTGAGTGGGCCAGGGAAGTCACTTCTGGAAATGGTGGGCCTAGAGAAAGAGCACACAGTCCAATTGTTCCCTGGGCCTCAGATCTCACATCCTTTATTTAAATATTCAGTAGTTACGTCTTTCAGTTTTAAAGGAAACAAAAGTTTTCTTTGCAATAAGGCAGATTACCCAATGGACCATCGAGATCATAGAATAGTAGAGATGGAAGGGGCCATGAAGGCCATCGAGTCCAACCCCCTGCTGTTGCAGGACACTACGTTACACCATCCCACTCAGATGGCTGTCCAGTTTCTTTCTGAATGTCTCTAGTGTGGGAGAGCCCACCACCTCTCTAGGCAGCTGGTTCCACTGTTGTATTGCTCTGACTGTGAGGAAGCTTTTCCTGATGTCCAGCCTGAATCTGGGTTGCTGCAACTTGAATTGATTATTCCGTGTCCTACACTCTGGCATCAGCAAGAAGAGATCTTGACCTTCCTCTTTGTGACAGCCTTTGAGCTACTTATAGAGAGATATCATGTCCCCCCTTAGTCTTCTCTTCTCAAGGCTAAACATGCCCACTTCACCCAGTCTCTCCTCATAGGTCTTTGTTTCCAAACCCTGGATCATTTTTGTAGCCCTCTGCTGGATCCTTTCTAATTTACCTGCATCTTTCTTAAATCTTGGTGCCCAGAACCGGACACAGTATTCCAGGTGAGGTCTGACTAGTGAGGAGTACAGAGGAACTACTACTACATACATTCAGGTACATATTAAAGAACTGATGTTTCACCAACATCCGTGGAATCTTATAACTAGTGTTTCTGGACAGGAGCTCTCATGAATAAGCAGTGGGCAGCTGAATTATACAGACACACTCCTTCAGCCTGCAGGGTGGACAAGAGAGAGGGGTGGGTAGGTGGAAGGGGTTTTACATGGCCCCTGCCCCTTCTCCCCTCCCTCCTCCTCACCAAGCTCTTCCACTACGAACTCCTTTGGAACACATTCCAGGGACTTCATGTCATAATGGACTGTCAGGCCCATCTCTGATGGAAAGGCAACTCTCCTTTCGGGATTTTTCCACCAGATGCTTCAGAATGTCCCCATAACCAGAGAACAGCAGCTGTTTCAGTGGAAATGGTGACAGAGTTTATGCAGAACAGTTCCTAGGAATATGCAAAGACTTGTGATGACTCCACAGTCCAAAACATTCTCAGTTCTCCCCATCACCTCCATCCCTCTCTGGTCTGGATGATTCAGACAAATTCATGGTAGCCCGTGAACTGACACCCAGCAAACCAAGCCTTGGGCACCTTCTATTTCTTCCACAGTGTCTCTTGATTCTAACATAAACTGCCCCAAGCACACAGGCACTCAGGCTGCATTGGCACATGATGCTAAGCTGTGGTTTGTGCTAACAACAGTTTGTTGTTTGAGGCAGGAATAGACTTGCAGATGAGCAGACAATCCTCAGCTTGCTTTCTCTACTTCTGGCTTGCTTCTCTCCTCCACATTTCGTTAGCCTTCAGAGTGGTTTCATTTCAGGCTGCTCTTACTGAGCCTCTGTTTCCAGGCAGACAGTGGCACAAGCAAGTCAGGGATATCGAGGTCAATGTAGTGTAGTACCCATAGTGTTGCAGTGGGGTTCAGGAGATCTGGATTCTAGTCCCCATGTGGCCATGATGCTCGCAGGGTGATACTGGGCCAGTCACTCTCAGCCTGACCTACCTCGCAGAGCTGTTTTAAGGATAAAATGAAAAGAAGGAGGGTCTACCAGGGTTCTTTGCAAGGAATAAGGTAGGATATAAATGTGAGTGTGTGTGTGTGTGTGTGTAAAATGATGGTTCTGGGTTCATGGTTTTGGTTCTGAAGACCAAACTTCATAAGCCAAAAAAAAAAACTAGGGCTTCTTTTTGCATTTTGTCATTCCTAATACACCATGGCTTATGTGTAGTGATGAGTCTGCACAGATTTCCACAAATCACAACATGGCTTGGAGTTAGGTGTGACTCCCCACACCCAGCCACCCTAAGTATCATAGCCACACTTTCACTTGGACCTAATCAACAGCTTTACCACCACTGTACTCTCCAATTGGCTATTGAGATGCATCCAGGAGCAGAATGGGTTAAGACTACAGAAAACCATGCCCAAACCAGAGGAAAGGTGAAATGTGTGAACACATTCCATGTATCTCTGCATGGCTGCTGGGTTTTTTATTTAAACAGCTGCCCCGCAAGGGCAATCGGGATTGGGACTGCAACACGCAAGATGGTTTTCTTTTATTGCACTGCTACAGTTCTCCTGAATGTTCCCCACCCTCAGCGGTCTTTTTTGGAGCTGGGGAGGAAGCTTCCTGGTGCTTTAGCCTCCAATGGTAAAAGCTAAGCAGCCAGACTAACAGGTAACGAGAGGGCAGGTGCTGCCCAAAAGGTGTGCACAGGAGGCGCAAGTTCCTCCTACTGGGGGAAGGGGAGGGGGTCACGGACAGCGTTTATTTTATTCCTTCATTCATTGCAGTGTTGGTTTCAAAAAGCAGGGAGGAAGAGAATTTTCCCACTGGCAAATTTCATGGAAAAAAGACCGAGCTGTGGCTCAGTGGTTGGTCTTCCAGCCCAGTGAATTTCCTCAGGCTCTGCCTGCTTTCCCAGAGAGGAAGGAGGATGGGCCATGCACAGCATGCTTCCTCCCTAGCTGGAAGTCTGGGAAATACTGAGAAGCCTCCACTGGGAGAAGGGGGATTTATTGACACTGCCAGAAAAACAATCTGATTTTTTGCTCTGGGTTTAACTAATACCATTTATTTTCAAATATCCTAAATGCCTGGATCCACCCATCCAGGCTTTTTATTTTTATTTTTTGGTCTGCCATGTCAGTTTGTTTGACTAACTAAACAAAAATACAAAAACAGCATCCTGAAACATGCAAAAGTAAATTTTGGGGTGCACGAATGTAAGACCCACAAAGAATTCCAGTGCATAATGTTGAGATGTCCAGTTCTGTTTTAAAAGTAGCCAGTGAGATGGAAGAGCAGGGAGAGAAAAAGCAAGTGAAAATTGCAAAAGCCTTCACATATTCTCAAAATGAAGGGCAGTATCTAGCGATGTGCAACACTGAAAAATGCATTCTGTCTGAACTTGATGGGCTTTCCACCTATTTCCAGTCCAATGGTCAAAAGCAGACTAAACAGGATTTATTTTTCCATTTCCAGAAAAATACTCAAAATGTAAAGCAAATTGGGAACTCAGAACATGAGAAGAGCCATGCTGGATCAGCGGCCCATCTAGTATTCTGTTCACCCAGGGGCCAACCAGCTGCACACAGGATCCTACAAGTGGGAAGCGAATGCAACAGCACCTCCCTACACCTGTTTCTGCCTACACACACTGCCTCTACCAAAGGGAGCACGAGGCCATCAAGACAAATAGTCGTTGGGAGCCTTTTCCTCCAAGAATGTATCCACTCCCCATTTAAAGCAGTCCAAATTGGTGACCATCACTACTTCCTGTAGCAGTGAATTCCGCAGTTTAACAATGCACTGTGTGAAGAAGGGCTTCCTTTAAGGGCGTCCGGAATCTCTCACCAATCAGCTTCATGGGATGACCTGAGGTTCTAGTGCCAGGAAGATGGAAAAATTGCCTTCCTATCCAATCTCTCCATTCCATGCAAATCTGTACATCTTCATGGTGTTGCCACTTTACTCATATTTTTCTAAACAGTTCCAGCTCTTGTAACCTTTCTTCATAGCGCAGCTGCTTCAGCCACTTGGTCATTTCAGTTTCCCTTTTCTGAAGTTCCTCCAATATCCTTTTAAAGTCCAGTGACCAGAATTGTACGCATTATTCCAAGTACAATTGCACCATGCAGTCTATAAGGGCACTATCGGACTGGCAGTTTTATTTTCAATTCCTTTTCTAATTATGCCTAACATGGAGCTTGCCTTTCCACAGAAACCACAAACAGGGTCAACATTTTCATCAAGCTGTTCACCACAGCCCCAAAATCTCTTTCCCGGTCAATTCTAACTCAGATCCCATCATCATATGCTTTTTCCCAACATCCATTACTTTGTCAAAAGCCTTTTAGAAATCCAGGCAAGCAATGACTGTGTTCGTTGGCCTCCTCAAAGTACTCTAAAAAGTTACTAGGACAGGGCTTACCTTTGTGTAAATCATACTAATTCTTTTTTATCAGGGTTTACCCTTCTATATGCTTACCAATTCTATATTTAATCATAATTTCAACCAATTTACCCAGAACACACATTAAGATAATTGGTGTGTAATTTCCTTCCCCCCGCCCTGGCCAATCATTTTTAAAATGATCATTGGCCATTCTCCAGTACTCTAGACAGAGGCTGATCCTGGGGCCACTGGACACAACTTGCATCCCTCTACACTGAAAAACAGCCTCTAGAGCTCAGTGTAATACATCACAGAAAATACAACAAAGAAAAGTAGAATATAGAAAAAGAAAAGATTGTATATTCTACTTTTTAATGAAAATAATAAAGAAGTTAACCACAAAGAAAACCAACACAGAGCTTTTGAACTGAAGGGTGAACCCAGAGGCTCTTACACTCCCACTGCACAATTTTTTCCAGCCTCTCGTAACTAATCAACTACTCTTGGTTGAGTAGTGAAACATCTGCCTGTATATTACTATAACCAGAGATGGACAATTCAGCATGCTTCAGACTCATGCACTTTCATTTGTGTTCACCCACAGATGGAACTCGGGTCCCATCCTGTTTCTGCACACAAGCACATGCAGGCACTCACACGCACACACAAATACATTTCAATGTGTTAAAATATTTTACCTCAAAATATATATTTTAATATCCAGGTTTTTTCAAACTGAGAACAGCACTGGAACTTGGGAAAGGAGCTCAAATCCATCAATAATGAGGTTCTTATGAAGACACTAGCCCGGGCAATCCATATGGGAATTCACAAAGTTCAAATCACTTCACCTTCCCTATCCATTCGGAAAAGAAAAGTTGTGTGAGAAATTATCCACATGGACTTTGGACTGGTGTCTGTCTTACACATGGCAATGTCCATCTGAGGGATCAGCAATCTCATAGTCCCATAACTACAGCTCCCCCAGATCCTGGCCACTGGCCGTGCTGGCGCCAAAACAACGGCCTACCGTTGCCTTAGTGTATCCAGCCCACAACTGTGAAGCATCTGTTTTATTGTAGAACTTGACAGTTCTGTGAAGAGGGTCAGTTTGTGCGGCCATTCCTGGGCCCCTGGACCACTCTCTGAAAGAGCAGGTGGCCCTCAGGACAGGAGCTGCCAGTTCCTGCTATGGTCTGGTATGTTCTGGTATGATATTCTTTCCCCCACGTTTTCACTATAGTTAAATATGTGATGATTGAGAATACATTTATCTGGGGCAGCTGTCTTTGAAGAAAATAAATCCCAAATAAGCAGAAGCAGTTGGATCTCATAGGCAGCACTTTATGTGACACAGACCAAGCATCAGCAAGGAAGAATGTGTACAGTCCCCAAAATCACCTCTTCTCTCAACAAATCGGCAAGAGCGCTCTCCCCAGCCAACACATAGTTCAGCTGCACTTTCTTAACCGGCTGAGGGCCAAAGCAACCCTTGCTTGATAAACAAAGCTCGTGGCGACAACAGAGCGCTAGCTGTGGCTCCAAAGCAGCAAGCGCTTTGCAAGCGCGTTTAGTCCAAGAACTAAACAAACGCAGCTCACCACTTGCCTATTGGATCCTTGCCCGTCTTGGTTAATAAATAACTCCAAGCACGGGATTGGGACCTGGATCTTAGAAGTGGTTAACGCTTCTCTGAGGGAGGGTCAAGTGCCTGCCCCTTTAAAGGAGGCGGTAATACGACCGGTCCTGAAGAAAGCGCCACTGGATCCAGAGATGGCCACTAACTATAGACCTGTGGCCAACATCCCGTTTCTGGGCAAGGTGTTGGAGCGAGTGGTGGCGGGACAACCCCAAGCACTCTTGGATGAAACTGATTATCTGGATCCTTTTCAGTCCGGCTTCAGACCCGGGTACAGTACTGAATCTGCCTTGGTCGCACTGTACGATGACCTGTGCAGGGAGACGGACAAGGGGAGTACATCCCTGTTGGTTCTTCTGGACCTCTCGGCGGCTTTCGATACCATCGACCATGGTATCCTTCTGGATAGACTTGCGGGATTGGGGGTTGGAGGCACTGCTTTGCAGTGGTTCCGCTCCTATCTCAACGGTCGATTCCAGAAGGTAGTGCTGGGGGACCATGTCTCTACGTCATGGCAGCTATGCCATGGGGTACCACAGGGCTCCATTCTATCCCCTCTGCTATTTAACATCTATATGAAACCGCTGGGAGAGGTCATCAGGAGGTGTGGGCTGCGGAATCATCAATACTCTGACGATACCCAGCTTTACCTCTCATTCTCCACTAATCCAGGTGAGGCAGTGGCTGTGCTGAACCGGTGCTTGGCCGAGGTAAGGGAATGGATGAGGGCCAATAAACTGAAACTCAACCCAGACAAGACGGAGGTCCTGTTGGTTGGCGGATCGGGTTTCGGAGAGGGTGGATTTGACCTGGTCCTGAATGGTGCAACACTCCCTCTTAGGGATAAGGTCCGCAGCTTAGGAGTACTCCTCGACCCGGAGCTTTCTTTGGAAGCTCAGGTGACAGCGGTAGCGAGGAACGCCTTCCTTCAGCTTTGGCTGATTAATCAGCTGCGCCCCTACCTGGAGTACGACTGCCTGGCGACGGTGACACACGCACTGGTGACTTCCCGCCTAGACTTCTGTAACGCGCTTTACGTGGGGGTTCCCCTGAAGACAGTCCGAACACTTCAATTGGTGCAAAATAGAGCTGCCAGGTTGCTGACGGGGACGGGGCGTTATGCTCACATGACTCCAGTCCTCCGTCAGCTTCACTGGCTTCCCATTGAAGCCCGGGCCCAAGTCAAGGTGTTGATTATGGCCTATAAAGCCCTAAACGGCTTGGGTCCTGGCTACCTGAACGAGCGCTTACGTCCGTATATGCCCGACCGCCCTTTGAGATCTGCGGGAGAGTCCCTTCTCCGGGAACCCTCCATGAAAGAAATTAGGAGAGTAAGTACCCGGAGGAGGGCTTTCTCTGCGGTGGCGCCCAACCTATGGAATTCAATCCCCAAAGAGGTCCGCCTGGCTCCGTCGTTACTGGTTTTTCGGCGCCAGGTAAAGACCTTTTTATTTAAACATCATTTCAATTGTTAAAACATATGATCTGGCCAGGGCAACTTCTTCTTCCTTCTCTTTCTCCTCCTATATTTTTATTTTATACTGGTAATTCTAATTTTATATTTGTAAATCAATGTATTTTTTGTATTTTTGTATTTAATGGTAATTTATTATGTACTATTGTATTTCAATGTATTTTATCATGTTGTAAGCCGCCCCGAGGTTTCGGCAAGGGGCGGCATAGAAATGTTATAATAATAATAATAATAATAATAATAATAATAATAAATAATAATAATCTCAGGCTGCTTGTCATGGAACGTAATGCGCACTAGCCTGCCATGGAGCCCAAATGCCCCTCAGCTCCTCTCAGGGGTCTGAGTGAGGCACCTTCTCTTACACTGGTCGGCTGCGTCACTCATCTCACCGAAAGCTCAGCAGTGAAGCTGAAAAAGGTTTTCAGAATTTTAGTTCAAAGATTACAAGTATGAGAATTCCTTCCATCACAATTGATTTCTATAGCCACTAGGCTATTAAAATACTTATCAACATATCAAAATGTGCTGATATATGTTCTTCCTTGCTGTGATGAAGGGTCCAAATATTAGGTTGGTTTCTATGTTATTTTATGTTGTTACGTGAACTAGCATTTGGTGACTGCGCTACAATAACCATTCTTTTGGCCAACACAAGACTTGCACCAATTTTCAAGGACTGACACAAACTGAAACACCAAAACATTATTTTCCCCCCACCACACACAAATCAAATGTGACACATCTAAAATAACTCCCAAAAGCTTGACTCTTTCAGGTGTTCTTACACATCGAGGAGCAAAAATAAGAATTGCCAAATCACCTATGCAAAAGAATCCCCCTTTCCCAGCACAACTTCATTTGAGTCTACAAAAGCCTTTCCCAGCCTGGTGCTCCCACCCACCTCAGATGTATCGAACTACAGCTCCTGCTCTGCCCAGCCTACCAGGCCTTTGGGCACACTGGCTGGAGTGGTGGGAGCTGTCATCCCGGAGTGGACCAGGCTGAGGAAGACCGCTCTACCAGGAAGCTAAATTAGCCTCCACTGGGAAAGAATGAGACATTTGTTTCAGTCCATTTGTGAACAGGTTTTACCTAGTTTTCACCTTCCAGATGGAATATGAACTTGCACACAATATGAGGTTGACGTCCATATATTTCAAAGCTTGCAATTTGATTTGCATATCAAAAACAGTGTACTTGACAGAAAAATAGGTAAATACCCAAGGCACCTATGATTGATGCATTTGGAAAACATACATACAAAAATAAGCACAGATTTACATGCAAAAAGGGAAAAAACCAAACCTCACAATCTGCTACAGACTCCAGTTGGAATCAATTTTGAGATGGAATTCAGTGAACCTTAAGTACTTTGAGTTATGTTAATTCACACATTCCTAATTTCAACAACTTCTAAATGTAAGTAACCTGCAGCTTGGAGAATGGAAATGGTCATTTACTGGTTAACACAACTAGTGCCTTTCAGGAATCCCTGGATGTCAGCGCATGACAGATACTTTGGAATATCCCCAGGGCAGATGGGACCCGCCTTTACAGCTTTCCTTCCTGACACACACAGAATACTCACTGCTTCTTTTCCCCAGTCTCTAAGCACAAAATTGCAGCCCCACCCTAACCTAAAGCCAACACATTATTTGAACCTTAAGAAAATGATGCCAGGAGGGGCCGGAATAAGCTATTTTTTAACTTGGAAAGAATCTGATGATCAGCTACCCTAATCCCCCGAAGCAACATTCTGTCTTGCACCCTTTTGAGAAACTGTGTGGTAGAAGCCTATGGCAGTGAAAAAGCAGCCCATGTTCTACAGCATGCCATTGCTCCCGATCAGTAAGTTCTACACTTACAAATGCAGACCTGAATGACTCAGTCAAGGGAGTAGAACCCTATATTAATTCACCATGGGCTGGATCTATACAAAGACTTAAGAGTAGACCCATCCAAATCAAAAGGATACAAAGCAGGGCTGGACAATATGTGATTCTCAAGATGTTTTGGCCTCAGCTTCCACCAACTCTAGCCAAGGTAACCAACGGTAAGGGAACTGTACGCTGAAACATCTGGAGGACAATAAGTAATCCACTTGTGACAAATTCACAATTAATGAAAGCCCCACTGATTTCAGTAGGACTACTCAAAGTATGACTACCTCTGAATCTTCCCCTAGGCAAATAAAGCAGCTGTGTTGGTGCAGACCAAAGCCCTACCTAGTCCAGCATTCATTTCCCACAGTGGTCAACTCAATGTTCATGGGAAGTCCCTCAGGGCAATTGCACACACCCCAGAAAGCAGCTGAACCACAATAACAAGGAAACATTTAGGCTCCTTCATACAATATTCCTGGATTGATTGTGCTAATTGCCCCCCACCCCCTCAGTGCTGCCTGATCCGTTGGTAAACTGTACCTGGAATTTCCATCTATTTGGCACGTTTGTTCCCTGCCCTTCCTTCACAGAGTTCGCAACCACTGCCATTTTAGCTTAACAACCCCGGGAGGGGGGAGGGGGGAGGGGGGAGGGCAAGGCTGAAAGAGACTTAATTGTCTGAGCCACCCAGTGAGCTTCATAGCTGAGAAGGGTGGGAATTTGGACCTGACTCTCCTATCTCTAAATTCAATCAATCATTTAGTTAGTTGTTCGTTTCTGTATCACCTAATAGCCAAAGCTCTCTGGGCAGTTTACAACAGTATAAAATGCAAACAACAATAAAAAGCATAGGATTTCATCATAAAAAATCAAAACCAACTTGAAAACTGAACTAAGGCAGGTTAATACCACGGCTGAAATAGGAGGCATACCCCACCCCGTATCTCCGATTTGGAGGTGTCAGGTGCCTCAGCAAAGAGGGCAGTCCCAACCTGGTGCTGAACGGACAGTAGAGCTGCACTAGGGGGGGCCTCCCTGAGCAGCTGGCTTCATAATTGGCAGGCTGCCCCTGAGATGGCCCTCTTCATGGTTGCCACCAACTAAGCCTTCCTCAGAGGAGGCAGTTGGAAGGAGGCTTGCAATGTTGAGCACAGTATCTGGGCAGATTATGGTTGGGAGATGTAAGCCTTCAAGTATTGCAGTCAGAAGCCACGTGCATTAAAACCATCCCTATAAACTGAGCTTGAAAGCATATGAGCAGTCAAAGCAACTAGGCCAGAGTTGATGAAGTACATTTAGACCTTCTGGTCCCAGTTATTAGCCTGACTGCTGTATTTAGCACAAGATGCAGCCTCTGAACAGTCTCTAAGCACAACCCCACATAGAGTGCTTTGCCGTAACCTCTTGTAAAGATTACCAGAGCAGAAGCTGGCCCATCCCTGGAACTGGTAGAAGGCACTCAGTGCCACTGAGGCCACCAGAGCTGCATACTTGTCTTCACAGCACATTGATTCCTTTAATATACCAACGTGGACACTATTTGCCTGCCTGCCTGCTTGCTTTTGGTTTGGCAGACTTTTATTGATTTTGCGCGATTCCCTTGGTTTGTCACCTGTGTTTGTCCCACAGCCACATTCCATCGTGCTGCTCTGTGCACCTGGGCACAGCCAGCAGGGTTTTGCCACTGCATTTCCAGCACCAGTGGTCACAGGGTCAGTTAGAGTTCAGCTGTGGCAACGTCCAGTAAAGGAGTTTCACAAAATAGCTGCAGCGGCAAAGGGTTTTCCCAGAAGTAGCAGGAAACACTGGATTTGCGTGCTATTGCAGGGTGGGTTGGGGATGGAGGAGCAAAATATAAGATGAGCTAAAGAACAGCAATGTGACATTGACTCCCTTGAATATATTGCTAAGGGATGGTTTTGTGCAGCTATAACCACACTGCACTTAGATGCCACCCCAAATTCAAGGCAAGCTTAAGGGAGAAGCTTGGCTCAGGGTGTCCAGACTCATACTTACGGCAATTACACTTGTGGATGCAAGAACAATTACTGCGTTCAGTGGGTGCTGGCTGCTTCAGGCTGGAGGAAGTCTGAAGTCAGAGTGGGCAGGCATTGCTTTGCTTTGGGAGAGCAAGAATTGATTCAGGAGGCTGGAGTTGTCCCTCCAAGGTTTCCATGTATATAGTCTTACACCTAAGCTTGTGATTTCTGGTATATACTTGCACAGGTGGGCAAAGGTGCCATGGCTGCAGCCAAACAGGGAAGCTTGTGTCCATGCAGTGCATTAAAATGCCACTTCAAACTCTGCCTGGATGTTGCTCAGCAACACCTGCACCTGTACCTAAGAGGTTCGCGGTGGGGGAGCAGAGATGCTACAGCTGAAGAGGTGGACCACTGGCAGCCCGATGGGTTGTCAACACCTCTAGCAACCTCTCATCATGTTCTTCCCACCAATCCAGTTGGCATGTAGTAATAGGCAACGAGGGAAAATGGCACTGGAATGGTAGTGCAGGCAACCCATCATAATCCCATATGTGTAAGAAGATGCATAGGCAGCTCAGAGCGAATGGTCTGAAAGTATGTGCTGTCACATGGTTGAATTTATGTTTGGGTCTGGGTTGGAAGTACGAAAGTACTGGGTAGTTTAGAGAAGCTTCTTAAAAGAAAAATGCAGTGTAAAATTATTGGTGCTTTCAGGAAACAGAGTCAAAATTGTCCCAAAGAACAGCAGCCCATTAGACCTGGCTTAAAACTTTACAGAGTAAGACATTGTATTTAACATGAACTGAATGGGAAAATATCTTTCCCTCATGCTTCCCCCTCCCCCCCCCGCACACACACACATACATTTAAATGAGACTCATAGACTATTTCCCTCCTCTAAGAACACAAATAGAGAGAGTTTTAAATTCTGTTACATCCCAGGGTGCACAGATCTCACAGTGGGCTCCAGTTTCCTTGCTACAGCAGCAGAATCATGGCTACTTTATTCTCCAGGCAATGTGTGAAGAAAATTACTTTCTTTTGTCTGCCCTGAATCTACTGCCAATCAATTTCTAACTGGAATCTATTGCAACGTTCTAATTAAGTGAGTGGGAGAGCAAACTCTCTCTACCATGACTAATTTTATTAAAATGTTTCCCGTTAGATATGGTTTCAAATGTTTTTGCCTTTCTTTACAGGAAAGAGGGTGCAACTCGTTGACCATGTTGGCTCCTATCCTTTTCTGTAACTCTTTCAGCCCTAGGATAACCTTCTCCTCAGACCAGACCTGCAGAATTCCAAATGTATCCACACCATATTCACATGAAAGCATTGCAAATACTAACAGTTTTATTCCATTCCTTTCCTAGCAAATACTCACATGGATTTTGCCATTTGTGCAACCACTCATCACTGAGTTCATTTTCTCCTTGTGCCATCTTCCATGGCTCCAAGATGTCTTTCCTGAACTCCACCCCCCATTGTGCATCATTTTACCACGGTCTACAGACAGCAGCCAAGCCTCCAAGTTCATCCAGTTTGGAATTATCCCTTTGGAATTCATCACAGCACCCTGAAGTTTGTACCATCCTAAATAAATTAGTGCTACTTGCAAATATACTTGTTCCACTCCTGACACTATAGTATCTATGCTTACTTCTGACAATTTATCTACGAATAAATTAAACTGCATCAGTGCTGGAACAGAAGCTTGGGAATGAATTCTCATTGTAGAATTTCCTCCATGGTGAGAACTGTCCATTTAACCCCTGCTTGCTGTTTCCTATTGTTTAACTTGTTAGTAATACAAAGCAAGAGTTGCTCTCGGGAGCCACCAGGAATTTGGAAGTTTCAGTTTATATAATAGCAACTGAACTGATGCAATTAAGATGCTTGCTGACACTCCCAAAGAACATCAGAACATAGAAGAGACAGTGTATCCCTTTGCAGATGCAACCCTGATTCTTCTTCAACAAAGCATAATTCAGATTGTAGAGAAGGAAGTAGTTCAGTAATCTGCAACACACTCAAAGCAGTGTCTGGATTTCTCAGAGTCAATGGATCAGCTTTTGCAGGTTGTGCAGCATCCGTGCAGTCCTTTTTATATTGCTTACAGAATGTAAAAGAAATGGGTATTTTGTGCTTACAGAAAAATGCACAAAATAAAAAACACTGATCAAAATACAGAAATTCCTCCATGAAGCATGAAAATGCACATTTTTTTACCCACTGGTGCATTTGGGGGAGTGTGAATGAATTTGTGCATGTCTGAGTCCACCGAGCAGCAAATGACAGAGCAAAAGTCACCTGAAATCACCAGTGAAGCAGTTTTCTCTGCATTTTTCTATCCCCAGACACATAACAGTTCCCAGGTTCAATTCACAACACTTTCCAATCAGGCTAAGAAACATTCATGTCTGAAACCCTGGAGACACTACAGGCAGTCCTGGAGTAGACAGACCAAGTACCTGAACTGCTTGGTCTAATCATTCCCTTTGCCCCTTCATATCCACGTTGTAGTAGCCATGTAAAAGGTGAATGGACCATGTTTGGCTCCTCCCACAGCAGATGTTGAACTTCCATCTCCTCCTCCAACTCCTCCTCCTCCTCCTCCTCCCCAACCCTTACGCTCTGCAAGAAGGGCACAACTACTTCTGGCCCTCCAGGTGTTGCTGAGTTGCAACTCTCGTCAGCCCTAGACAGCATTGTCAATGGTGGAGGAGAGGAATCCTGGTTGAACAGCACTGAGAGGGGACTTATTCTGCTCTAAGCTTTCCATGTATCTGTGGCTGCCCTCATTGCATGTCCTGTCTCTTCCTCTTGGTCCTTTTACTCCCAAGGTGCTATTATTATTATTATTATTATTATTATTATTATTATTATTATTATTATAACATAATAATCCCTTGCTCTTGGGGGGGTGTTGCTCCTTGCTGAAATGCATACTAAGGAACAAAGTCGGTGTTGTGGTCTCTATCTTCTCTTTCCTCCTTTGTGCACGTGGGTGTGGGAAGAATAAAGGGATTTGAATTCTGCTTGTAGGGATGCCTGGAGACTGGCAGTGCTGGAGTTACTGAGTCACTAGGGTTCATGGAGGGCCAGCACTGTAGCATCCTCCCTTCATCAACCGCACAACTTCTCAGCACATGTACAGAATGTGCACGGGGTGATGCAGAGGCTATGTCTCTGCCACTGTGAGTTCACTGGCTGCATCTGGGGAGGGCACGTGGCCAGCATCACTTGGAGAATCCCCAATGGGTGGGCACTAGCAAAGCCCATTAACATCCCCTGGGAGGTGTCTACCAAGTTTACATTCTTCTTTTATTTCCTGGTGGTGCATTTCCCACTCCTGCCCAAGGCAGCATCAGTGTATCAACAAGTCCAGAGTGATCTGAATAGAGGACTGCTCAGCCTATGATGTGACCCCCTCCATTTGCAATGGTGCCACTAATTACAAATGTCCTCTGTGAACAACTGAGTGGGTCAAGTCCCTTTTCCCTCAAGAATTCTACATTGGTTCGGAATGTTTTGGAACATGCTTTTTCTCCTATTGCTTGGCCACTGTGGTGCAGGATGGGATGACACTTGATCATAGCCCTTACATCTGCACAGCACCCTTGTCTGCAGTACACTACTTTGGCCCCTAGGCTGGCTGCTGGGGAAGGTATCTCCAGAATCAGCAGCTGGTAGCTCCACCTTATCACTTTGTCCACTCACCTACTGCTCTTCATGTGACAACTGAACCTTACGCAGCAGCGCAGGAGCCAAAAAGAAATAGGAATTGTGCAGGTCTGTGCAAATCATGGTGCTGGAACTGAGGAATTCATAGACCCTACCCTGGACTGGGGATATGAAAATGCAGCTACAATAAAGGAAGTAGGATGCATTTACAGTGAGATCAAATTAAGGGTTTGAGTCACCATATTCGAAGCATGAACCACCAGTACGTAACAGCAGCCTTGCAGGCACACACATGGAATATCAGTTTGAACCATGTTTTGTTCTGGTGGAGTAAAAGTTACACAGCAAGGGTGATGTTGTGCTTGGCCATCTCCCCCTCTTTTCAAGCAGGCGTTTTCTAAAGTCTTTATTATGTTAAAGATGACCAGCAAAGCTGGCTTTGTCATTAAAAGGGGAGGGACATTGCAGAAGTCAATAACCAAGGAAATAGGGAAAGTCAGAATACTGGCCATTCCAAAAACAATAACAAAAGACCTGATTCCACCTTCAGGGTGGACCCTGCTGCTCATAGGCCAATCTTCTGGAGCATCTGATGCATCTCAACTGCTCTGCTCTCTTAGTCTGATGCCAATGGTGTGACTAATGTTAGATCCATCCTCTCCCACATCAGCATGCTTAGTACTTTTAACAGAATTAGAAATGGTCTGATTTGCAGCCACTGCTTGACTTATCCCTGGGTCCGCTGGCCTTGGTAAGTCAATGAAGAATCCAGACCCTCCTCTACATCTGAATCAGAATCCATGCCAACAGTCTTTGAAGTCTTCATTATAGGAGTGGGCCCAATCCCTAAAGGCAACTCCTTTGCCTTTAACCCTAAACATGGCAGACTACAACACAGAAATGCCAAAAGAATGCTACTGAGTTTGATACTCCATTCCTTCATCTTTTGTCCCCATCCCCTACATGCAAAAGAGGAAAGGCAATTGCACCCCCTTTCTCATTGTGCACACCCAAAATATGGGCCAAACTTCTGAAGTGTCTGTGTAGCCTGAAGTGCCTGATCTTGCCCAATCTTGGAAGCTAAGCAGGGTTGAGCGTGGCTGAAATCTGGTTGTGAACCACTGGTACAGAAATGTGGTGGTGGTGATGGAGTTTCCCAGCTACTGTAGGCTTTCCTCAGACATCCCTTGGTTGCAACATCTGCCTTCATTCCAGCACCATTTTCCCATCAGCAGCATGCCATCATTTCATGCCTTAAATACCTTTGCAGGAACCCAATATCCTATCAGAAACTTGCATTATTTTTAAATATATGTGAGCTACTTTCCTACAGCCCCAGACAATCTGTTTGTATAACACAAGCACAGGATGTTGACTTTTTTTTTCCCTATGCACGTACAATTTTT
The DNA here is from genome assembly GCF_004798865.1 of Varanus komodoensis. Lineage (NCBI taxonomy): Eukaryota > Metazoa > Chordata > Lepidosauria > Squamata > Varanidae > Varanus > Varanus komodoensis. The sequence goes on along the minus strand of NW_025335798.1, from coordinate 4,226,094 downwards.
CCAGTTGGTCTCCTCACTGACACTTGGTCCCTACTTCCCACTTCAATTCTGAATTTTTGCATGTTCAGTTGTTGGTGTGTTGGGGGGCAGGAAAGGAGTAAAATGTTTTAAAAAATGGGTCTCCAAGTAAGGAAAGAATGCATTCTAGATCAGAAAAGGAGCCATACAGTCCAAGTGTAGACATATGGGGGTTTTCTTATATGTCTTTAATACTAAAGGCCCTTGAAACTGCATTGTGGTTAAGGGCACCATGGTGATTTTTCAGCTTGGAGTTAGACTGAGACATGGGGAGCTGAAATGGTTTAGTCTGAGTCACAGGGTGAGTCAGTAGCTTGGGAGCTTCAGCAGCTCTAGCTTCTCTTCTTAGAAATACCACACCCTAGGCAACATGCTAGTAGAGCATTTAAAATAAGATGCTTGGTGGATGCCAACTGCTGCTAGGCTGACAATTTCTCAATAAATAAATAAATAAATAAATATCCATCATCATTTACTTCAAGAACATGGGTGAAAGGCAGGACTTCCCAGTAGACCTGGTTCTCCACTGCAATGTATTGGACTACAGGGCTTAGCATCCCCCAGCCAACAGGGGAGGGCCAAAACAGGGAAATAAGGAAGACATCACTCCTCAAAACCATTCCAACCCTTCAGGTGTCCAAAATTCGCAAACATATCCCAAATTGCTTTCAGTGATTGTCTGGCCATTCTATTCTGCTCTGCTCTGCTCTGCTCTGCCACTGCTAGACAAAGAAGCGTATTTCAACCCAAACCCCATGACTAATAAGCTCCTCAGTGCTCAAACCTCTGCTATGATGTTCAAGCAAATCTTGAAAAACTGCCTAGAGTACAGCACATTGAACTGAGTCAGGATTAATTTTTCCCCAAAGTGATGTCTCCCTCTTGCTCCTATTTTGAGAATGTTTTTAAATTAATTTTTGGTAAACATTTATGTACAGAACTCTGAAAAAGCATCAAAAGCATAACAAGGAAAAGCGAATACACACTGGTTAATTCAGTGAATGGACTGCCTATCAATGGCAAGAGGGCAATTTCATAATACTGCTGGTGGTGACGTCAGAATTGTTTTATTACATTTGTGTGCTTGCTGTCCCTTCAAGGTGCTCAGAGAAGCTTAAATGAGGGTCCCAGCCAAAATTTTCATTTGCATATCCTATACAGAGAACCCTCCTAGCTTCAGCAGTGGAAGTACGCCCTCAGACAATTCTCTAGACCTATTCATTTCCCCAACATTTCTCTTAAAGCACAATCTTACATGTGTTTAAACAGAAAGCATCCTATACTCCCAGCATTCTCCAGCCAGCATGGATCGCACTCCGAGTAAGAATGTTTTTCTAGCACCAAATCAAAATGTGCTGCTTTCTGCATGGCATACAAATGGCAATTCTAATGTTTTCTGTGGGGGACAGAGGTTTTCTAGTCATATGTACTAGTGGGACAATACTGGGACAGGAGAGTATTCAAATTATTTTGTAACCCCTGTATCTCTTCCTCATCTTCATTATATTCAGTTCCCAAGAAACAGCGCTTTCCTCTATATGTCACCATCACCTATAGGATCAATCAAACCTTTGCTTGATCTAGGTATAGTTCCAGTGTTTTTACATTCTCAGAGTCCCCCCTCCTATTGGAAACATTGACTGAGACTAAGCAGGTATATGGACCCACAGTGAATAAATAAGACACACAGGTTTTGAGCAAGACTGAAATAATGAACTAGAATGCCCCATGTTATCCAATCGATGGGTTGCTGCATTGGAACCTATCTCAGAAGTATGAGCAGATTTTAGGTTACAAATTTAATGAAGCAACCAAAAAATGTCTCAAATGTGTATTTCTTAAAATAAATGTGTTTATTTGTTAACCACCCAAAGAGTTTTGGCTATTGGGTGGTATAAAAATTAAATAAATAACTACTGGATGCCACATAACAGGGTCTTTTTAATAGGGTAGGTTTGACTTGGCTAACTGTTGGAGAAGAAACACATCTAATGCTTCTCTTACCCAAAAGTCTTTGAACGGGTGACCCTTAGGTGTAACCTACAAATGGACAAAAATTTTATTTATTTATTTATTTATTTTTCGATTTCTATCCTGCCTTTTTCCTACAAAGGGCTCAAGGCAGCTTACATCTCCTCCTCCATCTTATCCTCACAACAACCTTGTGAGGCAGGGTGGGCTGAGAGTCTGTGACTGGCCCAAAGTCACCCAGTTGGCTCCATGGCTGAGCAGGGACTAGAACCCAGATCGCCTGAGTCCCAGTCCCATGCTCTTAACCACTACACCACACTGACCAAAAATATGGCCATTTGGTCTGCCTTTGTTGATGCATAACTGTGCTTAGAAACAGTAGTATAAATGTAGGGATACACATTGCATATATATCTATTTTAGTGCTGATTCCTGTAGAAAAGATCTGCATTCCCTGTTCCACATAATTCTTTAGACAGAATGAAAAGAAAGCCCTCTCAGGCAAACAGAAAGTTGTGTTTCACTGTGCATCATGCATGCTTTCCCATAAAACTGTAATACCAGTGACTGAAGGGCAACCTGTTGAAGAATTGGGTTGTTCCTGCAGTTAATACCAGCACTGTCTGTTTATCCGTGTAAGTTTGTTCCATTTCCATTTGCATTCTGCCTGATGAAAAATCCTGTAAACAGATGGGAGCTCATATGCAAGGATCTCAACCTGTGACATCCAGAAGATGCTTTCTTCACATCTGCTACCTTCAAACCAAAAGTGCAAGCACCATCCACAACATTCAGACCCAGACACTCCTCCTCCAGTGCTTCATTAGTTCACACTGGCCTAAGCAATCTCCCTTCCAAACACACCATCTGCCCAAAAGCTGGACCTGCTCTTGCCAGACATTCCAAATCCTCTTCTTTTGGTGGTAGCCATGGACCTTTCTAACATAAAACTTGACCTGACCCCTGCCTCTGAGAGCAAGCTTCTTTCTGATAACCATCTCAGAAAGATTACCATCTCTGATTACTACTGATGTACTGATGAGAAATAAGCATCTTCTGGAAGAATGGGTGTTTGAATTTGGCCCTATATGATGTGACATGGAAAAAGTAGTCTCAAGTAGCAAAAGCAATAGTTGACCCTAGATAGCTAGGTTTTTCTATTTACACTGATTCTCTCACACTCTTTGCTGCAGAAGAATATAAGCCACACTGAGCCGTGACAAGACAGCACAACACACTGCCATGCGGTTGCACTATCGGCATGCCCAAATGAGAAATAAAGAATAGCATGTGCAGGCACGGGGCCATTATGACCACAGATTGTAATTTCAGGAGTCATTGAACCATGTGACTTCTAAACTACAGTGCAAGATCATCAAGTTTACTGTGCATTGTGATAAGCTCAGCAGTGACAGAACAGGAGACAACATGATTTCTGCATGTTAGAAAAAGAAATAAAGAACAACCATGATAATTCTATTAGTCAAGAAATAGGACGTTTCAAAAATGTTAAGCAGCTGCACACAAACTCCAATATTTGATGTATTTTGCACCACTTTGTTTCACTTACAAAAAAAATTATTTCAGTTGCAATCACTATCAAGAAGAAAAAAATAGAAGGGGCTTCCATATTTAGTCTTTCTCTAAGACTCAGTCTTTTGTTCAGCCACATTTTTATGCCACTGGTAAATCATTGCAGGTGAGTGTTCATTAAGTCACCTTCTCATTTTCTTTTTCACCAGGATTTGAAGCAATTTTTCCCCTACAAAATCTAATTGTAAGAAGAGTCTTGAAAGGGAAACCACTGTTAGGGCTTTAAAGGGGGCTGTTTGTTTAAAATGAAAGTTCCCATCTTACTGCTTCTTTGGTCAGCACCTTTTCAGGATTTGTGAATTACTTCTTATTTAGCCAGCTTTTGTTTTCTGCATGGGATGAAGTATTTAATTACTATTTTCTCTCCCCCCCAACATACCATTTTCCCCCTTTTTATACAAATAGAACTGTTTTGCTATTAAAATGCAAAGAGAAAAATGAGAAGGACCAAGCAACTTACACACAGAAAAAAGCTGACCAAATAAAGAATTATTCAGCACTGAACCCCTAGCCACACTTGTCAGGGTAACAACAGAACAGGTGGACCTGCTAATAGGAATTACTGTTTTAATTTATTTATTATTGTAATTAACATGAGAAAGAATCATTTTGCTGAATGGAACTTACTGGTGTGGGGACAGTATTGAAAGATCTTGTGTGCAGGAAAGGGCCCTGCTAGCTAATATAGCTTGAGATTAAGTGCTAGGCAAAACCTCTGCTTTTAACTTCCAGCCAGTTATGAAAAAGCCATGGCTCAGCAACACTAATGAAGAAACCGCCAGAATTACAAAGAGTGATGACCCACCGGGGGCGCTTCCAGACAGCAGCTCCCAGCACCCTCAGTGCAAAGGCATTGTGCAGCTGTTCTGTCTTTCCTTCCATAATTGATTTTCTGCAGTAAGAAAAGATGGAAATGCAGGAATCAATTATAAATAGAAGGATTATGCGGTCTTGTCACATACAGAGAGAGAGAAATCTATGAATGAGGCAGAGCTACCGCAGAATAAATGTCTGATCTGGAAAGACTCCTGCTCTTAGGAAGCCTATGGCTCCTTGGAAGCTCCGTTATGAGTGTCTTGAAAAAGGCAACTTGTCTGCCATGTTTGATGCCCAACTATGCAAGGATCAGCTGATCTAAGTCAGTGTCCCACTCCCAAGAGATCCTCAGCAGTTGGCAGAGATGGTTCCTTGAAGAAAAGGAGGTCAGGAAAAGGTCCTTTGAATGAACTGGCACAATCTCCTTGGTAAGTGTACAAGCACAGAAGTCAACAGGAACAATGACTAGTGTTTTCACCTCTTGTCCCCATCACTCAGGAAGTCACTGATAGAACCTTGGAATCCATCCTAGCTGGAGTGAGAGCAAAAGAGCAGTGTGGGTAGAGATGGGGAATCATGCAAAAAAAAAAGGGGGGGGTATAATTATGAGGCAAATTCTAGCAATGATGCTTGAGAAAGGGAGAAATCACATAGAACTTCTAGCTTCACCCAGATGACTTTGGAGGGTGGTTTTATTGTGGAAATGGAAGTCTTCCTAGAGGAAAAAGGCAGGATTCCAAATACACAACAGAACATGCATTCCACCCTGGAATTGTGCTCATTGGAACCTTCCCCTATTCCCCAAAACCACCCCGAAAAAGCCAAATAAAATAATATCCCACAGTTTGAAAGATGGAACATGTCTGCTAACAGCTATGAAATTAAATGAGAACCATGGGTTAGGTTTCCAGTGATAAAGGGGCAGGATGTCTGTTCTTGACATATCTCAGCTGTCTCACCCTGGCTTCTAAATCCTGCTTCTTACTGCTCTCCTCATCAGCCCATTTCCACTCTTCTTTGAGTTCAATAGATCTTGAGAAAATATTCCAACAGGAAATATCAAATAAAGTGCAAAAGAGCAACCAAGACAAATTACTAAGAGCCAGAACAATGCTAAATAAAAATAATTGCCATATGCGATAACTCACCTGCCCACTTCTTTGACACACACACATCCAGGCGCACACTCTCCCACCAAGGGCAGATGCCTGCTCACTTTTCATGATTCCTCTCACCCACCAACATTGCAACAGATCCATTTGTAGATTGCTGTGTAATTCTTGTTACTATATTGGCGTCTACATTATGAAAGACTAATACTTTGTCACTGAACATGCCAATATCCTGTACTACAGCATTGCCCCAGCTTATTTAACTTTTTATTTTATGCACCTTAGAACTATAAATCCCCTACCTTCCGTTGAATGTGCGCCTTGTTAGCTAGCAAGAAATACAAGCATGCCCAGTGGAGCCCCTGGCATCTCCCCTCAGATGTCTATCAGGTCTCCCCCACCCCCTTTCCCAAGTATTCAGTTGCCATCTGGCTCGAGCTTGTCCTGCTGTAGAATCCCAGCCCCCTTCTGGAGCGCTGTGCCTTTATGTATTTAACAAACTGGATTGCTGATAAAATGTTTGCAGCGCTCGAAGAGCTGTAATCTGAACTTAAGTAATACCATTACAAATGGCATCAGGAAGTTGCATATATTTATAGCATGCTGTTTGTTCCAGATCAGATTTGAGGAGATTACAAGCAAAAGCAAAAATGCAGCTACTTGCTTACTTTCTTGAATGATTATTGCTACGAATCCACAAGCCCCATTTCTTAGTCCACCCTCAGCAAAGGTCTTTTTGATCACGCCATCATGCCCAGGAAAAGAAATTCTGCTTAGCTGGCAATTGTGCCCACAAGGGAGCAGAGCAGAGTGGTCTACACTGCCTTCTTGGGGTTCTCATGAGGGAAGAGCTCTCTCTAAGAGAGCCAGTGTGGTGTGCTGGCTGGAGTGCTGGACTGGAGGCCTAGAGATCCAGGTTCAAATTCCTGCTTGACCAGGAAGCTCACCGGGTGGCTTTGGACCAGTCATTTACTCTCAGTTTAACTTAGAGGATAAACTGGAGTGGAACAGGACTGGGTAAGCACCTTGGTTCCTCACAAGAGAAAATGTAATGTAATAATACGTAACAATGTAACAGAGGTTCATTATTTTAAAAGAGGGGTGCTGAAGGCGCAGCCCGTCAACAACCTGTGGTCCACCAAGCTGTTTATGATGGTCTGCTAGGACCTCCTCCAACCTCCCATATCTGCCATGGAGGCTGCATGGCCTGAGGCTTCCCTTGATGGCAGAGCAAAGGAAACTCTTCTCTTATCTCCAATCTCTCATCAGAGACTGGAGTAGGGATGTTGGACAAATCTGCAATGGACTCAAATAAATTGAGATACTATGAATCAGACCCACAGATTCCACAGTGGACCAGCTTTTCTCAAGTTGCAAGGATTGTACAGATACACAGGCTTTTTAAACTTTCATAGGAAATAGAAATATAACAAATTAAAAATATAAAATTGCACATTTTCTCCATGGACTATACTATTAAAATGGGCATGGGGAGGAAGGAGATTTGGACATTTTCAGAAATGTGAATTTGCACAACTGCTGATTTGCACAGATCCATAGGAATGCATTTGCACAGCTTCTATCAGCTAGCATACAAAAGAGCGAAAGGTGCCTGACATTCCCTGGAACTCAAATAGAACAGATTTAAGGAATGAGTTTTCCTTACTTATACTAGCGAGGGAATACACAGGCATGTGTGGACACACGTCCAAGTGTGTGCTTACTGGTGTATGTGCACAGGTGTGGTCCCTGATGCTATCCCGTACAGCCCTTGGGGCCAGAAAAGTTGCATAAGAAATATATAAAAATATGAAGAAAAGAAGTATGTACATATTTATAGACAACATCTAGGGCGGGGATTTGGGCCAGGACCATGGTGCAGAGGAAAGGGTAGTTGAACTCCTCTCACTGCTTTCCCAAGGAGAATCCCCCTCACTGAAAGTTATTTGCCCCTTTAGGAAAAGGGAAGTGAAAACAATGAGAACGGGCCTCTGGTCCAAAGGTCTCATTATTATCAAACCCACTCTTCATTTCCCAACATTTAAAAACAATCGTATTGCTATCCATCTTGCCCAGCACCTGACAGGACTGTGCTGTTTGGCAGTCAGAGCATGGGGGCAACCTAACAAAGCTCTTGCGCACTTTCCAACAACTCACACTGCATTGCCCTTCCAGGCGAGATGCCGGCAAGTGGCAGCTTCAAGAATTGTTGTTTGCCTAATAGAGGGTTTTCCTTTGCAGCTGGGACTTTCAGTTTGCTGCCCTTGGATCCCAAGCCAAAAAAGGCAACATTTTCAAAGCTTCTCTTTGGGATTCAGGGGATGACGCTTCAAAATTGGCTTGAATCCATCAGCTTCTGAGTCTGCTGAAGCTCTCTGATTCCAAACCTGCCATTTTGCCTTGACTGTTTACCAAAATCCACTCTACAGAAACCCATTCTCAATAACTCTGTGCTTACACATGTGGAGTAACATTTCTGGGCTTCCTAGAGGACATCACAGCTTTGTAAAGAATAGTGCCAGGCACTGAGCCATACAACCCGGTATTCTGTCTTCAAGAGTGGCCATCCTTAGCTGCTAAGGAAAGCAAACAGAAGCCATGAGGCAAATTAGGAATGAATATATTCCATCAACAATCCACTCTGGGCAACTCTCTCCCTTAAAAGAAAAAAAAGTATCAAATTAAAAGGATGCAAGAAACTCTATTGAAGCCATGTGGTTTCATATCTGGAATGGGAACTATTGTGTGTGCCTTGTGAGTGTGTGCACATATTTCCATACTTATGCACAACCTTCTTGTTAGCCAATAAACCAAACTGACTTGCATTTATACATATGTTTAGGCTTAAATGCTGACCCACTCATAAAACTCAGGACAGTTTATGTAAATATTTACAAGGGGGGGGGTGGAAGAAAACTGCTTTCCCTATAGACTCATTTCCTGCCCTTCAACTGATTTCCCAGGCTGAGATAATGACACCCCCAACCAAGGTCACCAACTTTTTAATACGTCAGTGTAGCTGCACCTTTAACAGCACTTTACAGGCAGACATCAGTAGGCAGGCAATAATATTTATTGCATGATGCTGTGAAAAGTTTCACCAGCCAATTGCTGCAAAGCCACGCGCCATTAAAGATGCAAGAACGAGCCACGCTATTTTGTGCATGCATCTTTTTGTTCGGTCAGCAAACTTACCGCTGTCCTGACAAACCTGATCCTAGTCCTGTTTGTGTTGGTGAAGTTCACATTTTAAAATTTAAAAAAGGGAAACCGGTCCACAGAAGTCTGGTCTCTTTCAACTGCTGGCCCCATTGCCAGCCAACCATGGGCTCAGCCAGGCACCTGCCAAGGGCTGCAGGACCTCTGAAGAACATAGCCAGGGTGTCACACTCCAGCTGAGACAATGGCAGCGGTGAGGAGGAAGAACAGCAGCAGGTGGCCCTGGCTCTCCGCCTACCAAGCAGGCAAGTGGGAGGAATGATGAGAAGTTGAGGAGCAAGAGCAGCTGGTGACCATGGAGGCAAGATGGTAGGGTCACTGAGGGAGGGAGACCCATTCAGGAGATCATGCTCAAGGGAATGCAAATACCCAGACCTAGCACTGCCTGTGGTCTCTTCTCTACCCCAACCAGCTCTAATGTTTGGACCACTCTCTACAGGAGGGTTCCAGATCCACCCTATTCTCCCTGCAGGCTGGTATCCCAGATCCACCCATAGGCAGGTTCCCAGGGCCAAATGAAGAGCTACAGGCCACCATGTGTGTGTGTATATATATTATATTTGCATACTGCCCCATAGCCCATAGGACTTTCTGGGCAGTTTACAGATAAAAAACATACAACAATAAAAACAGGACAAAACAATTAAACCAATAAATTATTTATTATTTAAAATATTTAGATACTGCCTACACCACCAACGGCATCCCTTGATGGCTCATCCTAAAAAGCACATCCTAGAACTCACAGTATAAAAACTTGACAAGAGAACTCTAAAACAATAAAAACCAATTAATCTGTAAATTAATGCAAATGTAAAAATTCCAATAAATTACTTTACCAGCAGGCCATAGTGGAATCCATGGGAGGAATCAAGTATTTAAAATAACTTTTAAAGAGAGAAGTTTTCACCTGCTGCCAAAAAGAATACAATTAAAACCAAATGCTACAACTTGTCAACTCCTGGTAATTAAGAAAATCAATACATGGCATAAATACAGTTCACATAAAAGGAAGAGTAAAATCAATCTATCAATTAAAGCATCTGGGGAATAAAAAGGCTCCTGGCCACCAAGTACACCTGTGGCTCAAAGGATAATTCTGGATCCAGAAGCACCCCCAAACTATGAGCCCTGTCCTTTAAGGGAGTGTGATCCCCATCCAGGACAGGTCAAGCATTTCCCAGTTGGACAGATGGTCTACCACCAACAGCACTTCCATCTTCAGCACTGAGCTTCAGCTTATTAGTCCTTATCTAGTGCATTACTGAGCTCAAGCACTGACTTAGAACAGTCATGGCCTCACCTGAGTTTGGTGAATGAGAGAGGCAGAGGTGAGTGTCCATGCCCAAGGTCTGCTCATTCTCACATGCAAATACTGTGCAGGGACCTCATGATCTCCTAATGACTCAAAAGGAAGTGAAGCAGGCTGAAAACTATGCCTGCAGATAATCACTCACCTGTGACTGGAATTGCCCCCTGATGACTACATGGGAATTTTTTTGCCTCAGCTCCAGCCCCTTTTAGGCCATAAATGGCTAACATGGCTATGGGCTGGCAAATGACCTAATGATTATTTTGACAGGCTAGTAATATTTTGTGGCCTTTTTGTACAGCTACTGGAAAACTAAGGAATGCACACTTCCCTACAGATTTCTACAGTTCTGCAGTTTGTATATTTCCAAAGGCTAATCTACTTGTACAGATCACAAGCATTGTATGTACAGATCTGCATCTCACAAGCCTGTATCTTTCCAGGGAAAGAAGGAAAATTTGCTCCCAGTTACATCTTTTTGTAGAATGTCATGAATGAAGAGCAAAGCAGTTAAAATGAACCTCTCACCAAACCAAGAAAGCATTTCTTCTTCTTTTAACCTGCATGAACCTGCATTAACTGGTACACTGAAGGGATTAGTTTAACTTAGCAGGTGGGTGGGCAACTTGTAGACCAACAACTTCTGGAGGACTACAGCTTCCATCATTCATCACCACTGGTCTTGCTACTTAGAGGTGATGGAAGCTGGACACCAACAACAATTTTTAAAGTTACCACTTCACCATACCTGCATGAGCAACTGTCACTTATTGTGGGAAAACAGGAGAGAGCTGTTAACATACTGGGGAGTGTGAGACATACTCTGCATGACGAGTTGCTTTTAAAAGGTGCAACTGATGCCAGGACAGTCCACCTTTTGGAAGGACCAGCAAAGGAGAAAACAGAGCTGCCTGCAGACTTGCAGCTTACTTATTATGCTCACCAAGTTCCCTTTGCACCAACTCTCCCAGTGAAGTTCACTGAGAGTTTGCAGCGTCTGTCGACACAAATGAATGATTTACCAGCTCTGATTTATCTCAGGCAGCAGCCACCAGCTGACATCTGAAGGCGGAGGGGGGTCTCGGTTACAAACACCTGCCATGCCTTGTGGCTTCACTTCCTGGCCTGCATCCTATTTCCCAAGAAGAGGCAATGACCCCCAGCCCTCAACCTAGGAGAGGTCCTTCTTCAGAAGAGGGTGTGAAAGGCAGTTTCCTTTGCTTATTCCAGGCCAGCACACAGCCTCAGGGAATTCTACTGAGGCCTGCAACAAAGACTGGTTTTACCTGTCATTCAGTCTCTCTCTCTTTCTGTCTCCCCCCCCCCCCCCCGCCCGCGCGCGGGGGGGTGTGGGGGGGGGTGAGAGAGAGAGAGAGAGAGAGAGAGAGAGAGAGAGAGAGAGAGAGAGAGAGAGAGAGAATTGCACTTCTGGAGAGCAGTCTCTGGGAGAAGACTGAGCTATAGCATTCATGCTGGGCTGCCATTATAAGGGAGCTCTGGCATTCCTTTATTCTTTGCCTCAACCCATGTGCTACATATACCCATCTGCCACGCTACCATGCTACTCAAGGCAGTTGGTCAAGTAGTTCATTGCCAAAGGAAGTTCACACAACAATAAATAAGCCGCCCTCTTTCAGATCCTAGCTTGACTCCTCTTCTGGACCTGGGACCCTGCAAATTCTTGACTATTATCCCAGGGATTAATCAAACATGTGCATTAGCCACACAGCAGTTCACAGCACACCTTCACACAGTATAACATTTGCTCAACTTGATCCCTATGCCTTGGCTTTCTCCCCTCTGCTCCCTCCTGCAGGATGGAAGCTGCCTTATATAGAGTCAGACCATGGGCCATGTAACTCTACATTGTCAACTTGGTTGGTTGGCAATAGCTCTCCCAAGTTTCAGACATGAGTCTTTTCCAAGCCCACCTGGGGATGCTGGGGATTGGAGCAGGGAGCTTCTGCATGCAAAGCAGGTGCTTTGCCACTAAACTAGTGCTTCTTCCCTGCAGAAGGGTATGGGTAAGAAACCTTCTGTTACTAAGACTCCTTGTGCAAGAAGGCACAGAACATATGCAACAAGCAAATACATCCACTCTACAATGCAAAGTAAAACAGTGCTGACATGCACTGCTTTTGCAATAAATAAAAGGTTTGCCATGGATCCCATCCAAGACTGTGGCCAGTTTTCTGATGCCAGACCCAGCAGCTCAGCAACAGTTTATTCCCATGTCTCATCCCCTCCCATTCAGGTTGGGAGGAGTTCTTGGATCGATACAGCCTAATGGAAACCCCGCCAGGGAATCATGGCCAATCCACCCAAATATTGTCTAGTGAGTCAGCACAGCCATGCCAAACTGTCTCAGTAATGCCAACCAGCGTGCCTGTTCCCCATCTGCTTCCCACCCTGGGTATGCAATAAAATAAACAGCACGGTCCTACACAATGAGCCCAGCAAGACATTTTTCCACAGCCTATGATGCATATGGACAATAAGGCTATCAGCAGCTACTAGCCCTGAGGATATACACTACCCCCAGTTGCAAAGGCACTATGTACATTGCTTGCTGGAGAATATGCAAAGGAGGAGGCGGTTGCTTGTAGGTTTCCAATGTGCAGATGCCTCGCTGTGGTGTGTACAGAATACTGGGCTAGACAGACCTTTAGTCTGATCCAATATGGTGGTTCTTCTACTCTTAAGGCTGCACAACGCATGTCCCCATGTGAGTGTCCTTGCAGGGTAAGCAGCCTGAGGCCACAGTACACAGACTGCCTTTGGCCATGGAAATGGGGTTGTTTTCTCCTGTGACCGGAGAGCAGAGGAGATACACATTTTGGCTTCTGCCAGGGGACCAAGGGCCCTTTGGAGGCTGTACCCTCTGCTGCCCTGGAATGATACCAAGCCAGGGGGAAGTCAACCTGATCCACCCATTGCCCAGTGGAGGAGAATCTTCCCCTTCCCTGCCTGAAGAAACCCTCAGTTCCAGCAAGCCATTGCTCTGGGATGGCCAAAATCAGGAGAACAGATGCCCTGGCCCCATCCACTGGCTTAGCAACAATAGTCTCATTCATGCAAGCCTGCACAAAGTGTGCTTCAATGCTCACTTAAAGCTCATCACCTTGTTCTGGCTTTAAGAAACTGATCTCTCACCTGTTCCTTTTCCCTCCACTCTCCTTCCCTTGCCTCACCGGTCATTTCAGTCTGAAACCCTGATGACAGCACCACTCTGTCTTTTTAATGGGAGGCCCTTTGGGAGAAAAACAGAGCCTACCTATACACATGCAGATTATAATGTAAAACAGGCAAAGCCCAGGAATACACAGGGCAAATGGGTCAAAAGGGAATGGATTAAGTTTAGTAACTTAAGCACAACAACTGAAATATGGCCACCTCCTTGTTAATATAGATGTGTTCCCATTTTTATTTACCTAATTTGATTTAACAGAATGCAGAGACATCTACAAAACTCATTTCAACCTCAAACTAAAAGCAATGTGCTGTTATCTGATCTGGACTGAGACAGTGCAAGAGGCTTGGGGAAAGGAGGTCTAACTCCAGAAGCAAACACCGCCTGCCTATCTTGCACACCTTTAAATGCCAACCCTGCTCCCTCTGTACCTCCTTTCGAGAAGGCCACAGCCAACTGCATGCTTTACAGTTGATAGAAAAAGGAACCAAGGGACTGGAGAGTAAATAAAAGTGGCCTTAGATATTTTTTTCCAACTCAAAAGAAACTAGGATGTAATTGATTAGGGTTAGGCTTAAGGAGAGAAGATGGAAGAACTATACAGTAATTGTTTTCCACTACATGAATGAGAACAGAGATCAATTGTTCTCTAAAGGAGCCTAAAAGGGAACAGGTTCTCATTGTATGAAGTTGTAGTCAGGCTTTGTGCAATGCTCAGAAAAGTTGGCAAACATGTATATGTCAACCTCTTCACCTACTGTTTGATCTGAATGCACACCTTGGGTTTATGCAGAATTCAAAAACTTTTTGCCACGAATTATGGGGACAGATGGCAAAGAAAGAGGAAAGGATATGAGCTCCATGCAGGTGAGAGCAGCACCAGGGCAGAGATTTGGAGATGGAGTGGCTTAAAGAAGTTGCAAAGCTTAGCCCTTTAATTTCCAAGCCTTCATTAAACTCAGATGGTCACAAGAATTCACTTTCTTGCTTGCTTGCTTTTTCTTTGACAGTGTTACGAGTTGCATAAGTTTAAGCCCAACCATACTAGTTGCCAACTTGTTTCTAGGCCAAATTCAAAGTGCTGCTTTAACCTCTAAAGCCCTACATAAAGCATAACCCCAAGAACTCAAAGACTGCCTCTCCCTGTATGAATTCGCCTGATCCTGGAATCAACTTCAAAGGCCTTTATCTGTATGCTCCCTCCAGTAAAAGCTGGGGGGTCAGTTTGGGAACTGGCCTTTTCTGTGATGGTGCCAGGTTTATGGACAGCTCTCCCCAAGAAAACTCACCTGGCATGGACACTTTCAGCTTTTCAGTGACAAGTAACAATGCACTTATTTTTCCAGGCATCCAGACATTACTTCTGGCCCAATTGTTGTAAACTAGTCATTTTGTGTTGTTCATTCTAGACTATGAGCAGGGAAAGGTTTTGTATTTTGCATATGCATCCTTTTCATAATTTATTGTTTTTAGACTAGGTTCTTATGGTATTGATTTTTATTTGAATTGTTGTGCTGATTAACAGATTATTGGATTATCTGTTTCTTCTGTTGTATTAATCATGCATTTCTGTATCGTGTGCGTAAGTCACTTTGAGATTACATTCTATTGCAGGAAAAGATTCATAAATGTGGTAACAAAAATGGCATTGAGGACTAGAAGCTCTTATCTGCTGCAATGAGAACTGGGAGCTTTGAAGAGAAAGAGCAAAAGCTGAGATCCTAAGGAAATCAAACTTTGCCACTTTGCAAGTTCTGCATTATAGACAGCGGAAAGTATACACTTCCCCAGATAAATTATATGGTTAGGACTTAGATGGCAGTTGAAGTTAACATAGCAGAGTGTGGAATCTCCTCTTCTGAGCTTTTGTCAGCATACAGCGTACTTCAGCCTTACACGCTCTACTTAGATTAATGAGATTCTGTCTTGTCTGACAGCTCTTGAATCTGATAGCTGGGCCCATCCTAGATATTTGCCACTCCTACCTCAAGGGTGTTATCAGCCCTCCAATACTTAGGGTCCTCCCTTCTGCTCATGCAAAACTCCCAGTGCTGATAGGTAAACAACATTCTTCATCAACACACAGGAGAGACACTGAAGAGGCAAAGGGCAGGCAGCAGGCCCAAGAGGGGCTTGTGCGGGGGAGCAAGTATATGGGTGCAGCCCAAGCAAGCAGAGAATAACAACACTTTCCAAGCAGAGGAACAGAAACTTGGAACTTCTCAAAGAGCTCCGCCAGCCCCAGGAAGTCTCACTAATGCTACACCCTTCCACAAAACAATGTGCTAACCACCCTGCTCTAAATTGCCCAAGCAGATTTGTTTAAAAGAACTGTAGCTCCTGGTCAGACGTTTGGACTGTTGTGTTGCTTTCTGCCCCATTCTCAACCCCACCCTAGGAAACTGAGAAAGGCCCATACTTAGTATAGGTCATGTTGCTGTTTCTACAGCAGCCTTCTGCAAGCAGGTACCCTAAAGATGCTAGCTGGGTATAATGGGACTTGCAGTCCATCACATCTGGAGGCAGTAGGTTGGGAAAGGCTGATTTGGAAGTTCATAAGCACCTTCCTCTTACAACTGACTCCAAGAGCACAAAAGTTATTGGAGAAAAGCGACTGGCTAGGACAGGCCGCACAAGCCTTTTCCCCCCCAACTAAGTGCACTGATTGCTAATGTGTACTGAAGTTTACCACGTACTGCCAATCACTGTGAGCAGGATTCACTTGGCCCATCAGATGAAGCCTGTCTTCAGTGCAGAAGATCTAGAAGGATCTAGATTCAGTGCAGATTCAGTGCAGAGGATCTAGAAGTCCTTGCCTGCATGCACAGGGTTTTTAATATTTTTGCATTTTGAAGTTAAAACGGGCAAGAGCAGGACTGGCCATGTGCTTGCCTCTCCCCAGTCTGCTTTCAACCTGGTGCCTCTACCCTACTCTGCAGGCAGCTTTCAAGTAAATTGTTGCAAAACTGGGAAAAAACTAACACGTGGAATGATCCTTTGATATGACCTGGGAACATACATATCATCTGACTATTTGATTAATATTCTGATTAATCACAAAGGCTCCAGCATCTAGGAATGTGGTTCAGCATATATCCACCAAATTATTATTATTTTCAATTATTTCCATACATATCAGACTATTAGAAACACACAACGGGATCTTTTTGTATGCAAAACAAAACTTTCATTACTCCTCTCCGGACTGAAGGTGAGGGACTCTTCTCTGATGCCAAGTATATTCTCTGAGACTCCCCCAGTTCTTGCCACAGCATTCATCTGCTGCTCTTCACTCTTTTTCTCCCTAGCATGAACGGCACACATTCTGCCTGAAGCTTGTTGATTTCTCCAGCCTCCGGCCAGCCATTAACAGCTTCCGACAGCGGCCTTTGTGCTGCTTTTTTGGTAGAATGACGCATCTATTTCCAGGCTTGTGAAGGCTGTTTCCTTTTTCAAAGAACAGATCACGGACCAAGCCTAAATCCATCTGTGCTGAAAGTCTTGCCCAGAGTGCATAGCCAAGCCAAACTCTGTAGCCTAGCCATTCTCTCTGGTCCTAAGGAGCGTCATTCCTCTCTAAATCTCTTGCCTACGAGAATCAGAGCAGCTGAAGTACAAGATGGATTTGTGCCAAGCTGATGAGTTAAAAGAAGCCTTAGATTTCAGTATCCCATGCTCTTGAGTTTCATGACATCCAATTGCCTCAGTATTCATTAACCTGCAAGACTGACCCCTTCTGTTAAGTAATAGCTCTGGCATCAGAGGAAGTAAATGAGAATTTCAGCCAGACACCTCATTCTGAAGGGTGGCAAAGTAATCCTGGTTTTTCCAAACAAAACAGCATATGCCTATATTGCTACTAAGACAGCAAAGTTATGCAAAGTACAGGTTTCTGGATAGCGGGTGCACAAGGGAGAGCTTTTGAAACAGGACAAAACTGTGCATTAACCACCTGATTAATCAAGAGCTTAAAGCAAGGAAGTTCACTTTAAGGTAGAACTTGAATGAATATAAATAACTCTGAATCTATACTAGTTGCAGAAACCTTAGATTCCAAGACAGACCAGCTGACAACTCTAACTTTCAGCTATGACAGAAACATCTAATCTGCTACAATCATCTCTACTAAAAATAAAAGAGAGTAACACTCTCTGTGGTCCACCTGGCACACAGATCCCACAACTAACATTTGATGAACATACAAATATGTTACTTGAAAACCTCCTACTCATAAATAGTGAAATGCAGTGACCGGAATGTCTTCCAGCTCCGATTACAAAGATGGCACGTTTGGCAAATGATGAGTATCCATGTTCCCATGTTGTGCATTTGGGAAGTCAATTACATTCAAATATTGCTTTACATGTTTTGCTCACTTGTGTGGTACAGTCCTAGTGCTGGACTGCAATACAGGAGATCAAGGTTCTAGTCCCCACTCAGTCATGTAAGCTCATGGGATTACTTTGGGCCAGTCACAGACTCTCCACCTAACCTACTTCATAGGGTTGTTGTTTTGAGGATAAAAAAGAAAAGATCCTTATAAGCTGCCTTTGCTTCCTTGCAAGAGGAAGAAAGTTGGGATATAAGTATCATATAAAAATAATTTGCATCTATTTTCATTTTAAATACTGTGGAAAGAATTTGACAACCCCCCCACCCCGAAACAGAGGAGCTTTGACGCTTTAAAACCTGTTTTTAGCACTTTCTTCTTCTTCTATTACTTGCTCCCACACCTCTCCTGTTCTTCCCAATTATTTGTCTCCATACATCTTAACAAGCTAATGAATCAACAGGTGGAGGAGCAAAGTTCCAGTGCAGATGCTTTCTGCTCCCTGTCGCTCTTCGCCCTCCAGCCACAGCTGCTGCTGAATCTAAACCTGTTCTGACACACCTGTCTTCTATACTCTCTTCTGCCAGTTAACATTACCGCTAGGGGTTATGAATGCAGACAACCTTCTTTGCATACCAAGAGAAAAAGGTATGCTGTTCTCCCAGCAAAAGGGTGCACAAATACACAGAACTGGAAATAGATTGCGGGAATGAACATGAGGTACAGAAGATAACCTTTCCTACAAAACTACTTCTTCCATGAAACATCCTCTCTTTTCATCTCACCAAATGCCTAGGCTTAACAAGCTCGGGGACAGACTCTGCTTAGCACTATCAGACTCCCAGTGCCACCCCAATCTAAGCCAATCTCACAGACCAAAACATTTTCAGGGGTTTCCTGCTTCCCTAAAATGCCCGGTTATTTTTAGTGACAGTCATCATTTTGCAAATCATTTTGCAATGCTTATGCTATTCCACCAATCCTAGAACTTTTTTTTTCTTTAGAAGTGAAGGTTTTACCTAATTTAAAAACACAAGGAAACATTTTTTCTCTTTGGTAAGCATCTCCCCAGATGCTCTGCTGCCGCTTCCCCCAACCACCTTCCCTCTTTAATCAGGGGAAGAAAAATGACAGACGAACAGTACCTGGTTCATTACGCTTCCAAAATCCATTCTGCTGGGCTTTGTCGTTGGCTTAAGAAAACACTATTCACACCTCCTAGGTGGTTACTACATCCAAGGGCCAGGAGACTCTTGGCCTCACCTTAGTTAGCTTCTCCCTCCTTCATGGTCAGCAAGAGCCAGCAACTGTTTGCATAAAAGTTACCCGGTGCAGATAGTGTTAGTCAAAGTTGGCAGAAGCAAAGACTTTAAACAGAATTCCGCTGAAGATGAAGGGAAGCCAAGGTCCAGCATTCAGACATCGGTGCAGGGGAGGCAGACCTGCTTGCCTGTGGCTTTGGTGGGTGGTGAGCTTGGGAGAACAGTGTGCAGTGATTAAGCAGAGAGGAAAAAGCTTTCAGAACTGACTCGAAAGGGATTTTCCTTCCCAATCTCGACCTTATTAGCACAGCCTCTCCCCCCCCCCACCCCGTGCATCGCTGTCCAAGTACAACATCGCACACGCCCAAAAACAACACCACTAGCTGTGTGGGGCTCTTTTTTCCTCCTTCAGCTTTAAAGGGCATGGCATCTATAAACCAGCCTGCATGAAGAATCAAGGAGGGAGCCAGGGGTGGCAGAGGGAGAGAAACGAGAATGGAGCAGAAGGGGAGTGAAATAAAACATTCTGCGTGTCCGCTGCAAACGGGCTGCCTGTCTGAGTCTTATCAGACTGTCCAGACACACAGTTGGAAAGTTTGGTGTGTCTGCCTTTCTCCTGTGGTGGGGAGTGGGGTGCAGGAAGGGGGGCCAGGAGGACCCATGTCAGTCTCTGAGCCACTGCCTTTGCATCCTGCACTCTAGGAGTGGCAGGGCTCTTTCAGCCAGAGGCCCCAACTGAGGTTTGGGGCAGCTTTTAGCACCCCTTCAGTGATGGGAAGGGCCACAGTAAAAAACAGTGGGGCTCACATGCTAGCATTTCTACCAGTCGCTAAGTCCTGGGAGAGGCATTTCAACCTTTTAGAAGGTGGGGAGGGGGGAGATTGCACAAATCCTGGGAAACCATTGAAGGAAAGGGGTGGGAACAGAAGAAGAGGACATGGCCATTTGGAAAATCCCAGAGGACTGACCTGGCATTCCTGGAGGGCCAGATTTGGTCCTTGGACTGAAATTGCCCATTCCTGCCCAATTCAGGGTGAAAAAGCAGCAGTTCCACAGAACTCCTATTAGTCAACTCTACACAAGCAGCTGATGAAGGTGAGGATGAAGCTGTAGAAAGGGCTGTGCTGTCTTAGACTGCAGAAAGAAAATCACTTTTTATGTTCTCACAAGAACAAAACTAACGCAAAAGGAGGTGGAGTGAGTTGGAAACTTTCTTTTTAACATGCAGAAAGATTGAAAAAATGGAGCCCAGCCTTTGCTTTTACTGGGAAGCGGTACAGTCCACTCTCACCATGTGGGGATTCTACCACCTCACCCTGCATCATGTGTAGACAAGGTCATAGAAATCCCCAACTGCTCCATCAAACGGCCAGGACCAGCACTGGGAAGCTATCTGTCCTGATGAAACTGACATGCCTATTCACACCATAGCACACCAGGCCCTTCCTGAAGTTTTGAAGCCATAGCTGTTGGTGTCAGATCATAGACAGAAAGGGGGGAAACCTCAGTGCCCTCCCAGTTGAGCCATAAAAGACCCTCAGGCCCAGGAGCCAAATTCAGAGGGTCACATCTTCCCCCCACCAGCATCCATCATTTAGGGGTTTCCCAGCTTTTGTGCAGTTTTTTTCCCACAATGCTCAAATGTTGAAATGCCTTTCCTAAGTTTTGGTTGCTGGCGGTAACAGCTCTAAGCTAAGTTCAGCTGGTAAATGTTTCTATGTTGGCCCCAACTCCACTTTCGCCCTTGATACCACCCACTGCTGGAATGCGGGTGGCATCAGACTGAACAGAATTGCCCCTCCAGCACGCAGCAGTTCAACATCCCTGTAATCAAGGGCAATCGAACTGTTTGATATCGCTATTCCCTGACAACTGGGGAGAAGTGGGATTGGTCACAATGATTAGGAATGTATGCAGAGTAAAGCTGGGTGCTGGAGGCGGAGAGTGAAGAATGCAGAGGCTGCATTTCTCTGGCTCAAGGACAAACATGTTACGTGCAGACGCTTAACCTTTTCCTCACTAGCCATTTTTCTGCTTGTAATTCCCAACCTGCCAAACAAGTGACTTCTCACCACCCTGAGGTTCCAGATGCATGTTTGCAGCGGTATTGATGGGCCTGGAACCCTCCAAAGTGGAAAGGAAGCGGTTTTGTGGGAGGGAGCATCCCAGAGTAAGAAAACAGCCAGCGGAGAGAGATTTAAAAATGCGCGCAGAACAGCGCTGCCTATTATATGCAGTCCTGAGAGCAAAGACTGGCTTGCAGTGTCTGAACCTGTAGAAGGCAGTGGTTGCTGCAACAAAAGTTTGAAGGTCTGCAATATCCTCTTTATTTATTTATTTATTTTTTAAAGGAGATCAAATGGAGATGTTTAAAAAACCAAATTACACAGGCATGAAAAAGCACAGTCTGCCTTTTTATTAGTCTAGTCTTTACCACTTTGTTATAAGACCCCCATATGGAAGGCAGGGATTCTGATTCTGCATTCCCTTATTTATGGCAGATGTTAGCATACATTCGGTACAAAGCAGGCATCAACAAAATGTATGCAAGACAGTTCTTTTTTCAAACTGCTCAAACACTTGGGCAGCTGGACAGTTCCTCTAAGGGCAGTTCTCTGAATTATAGCACAGGAACTGGTCTCCCCCTTGCTTCTGGGATTAATTCTTCTTTTACTCGGGATTTTGGGATTTCTGTTTGGTTCTTTCTTTCTTTCTTTCTTTCTTTCTTTCTTTCTTTCTTTCTTTCTTTCTTTCTTTCTTTCTTTTTTGTAATTCCATCAACTTGGGGTAGTCACTCTGTAAGTATTGTGGTTCCCACATACACACCTCCCTCCCTGCCAGGAGCTTACCTCCCCAAACATAGCCAGCCCTTGATGAGTCAAGCTCTCTTGGAACCTCCCCCTCTTCCCATCCCTGTGCTGCACTTTATGGCACATCTGGATCCAGTTGTGGCTTGCACATTAGGGGCATTTGGAGATGGCTGCTTCTAAAAGCTAGAACAACCAAATGTTTCAAACCAACACAAAAAGAAAGAAAGAGGGAGGGAGGGAAGGTTAAATCAAATAAATCTGAAAAAATATGCTGCTGTTCCTGATTCCCCAAGACAGTTTGCAAAAGATTGCAGTTTGGAGAAGGCTTTTCTATATAAAGTGCCTAGTGTTGAAATCAGGACAAAACAAGAGGTAACATACTGGGATGACTTCTCAATAAAAGAAGAGCCAAAGATCTCACATGCTGTTCTTTCAAGGTATTCAAGATATACTGAATGCATATCCATATGCAGCCTGGTCCTTCAATATTTATGTCTGTCTGTGCTCAGAATAGCTTGCCTCTGTTTGTTTGTTTGTTTGTTTTTTCCTTTCCTTTTCTTTTAGTTGCCCCACCTCCCCACATCGGATTCTGACCCCAACGCTACCTAGACTCCAACCCTGTTGCCAGAACAGAACTATTACACTGTTTTCTCCACTATGCAAAATGTCCATCTGACTGCTGGCAGTAAGCACTTCATACAATGCGAAGCTACCTTATACGGAGTGTCATCTGTGCTCCATCAAGTCTAATAGTGTTGACACTAACTGGCAGCAGTGCTCCTGTTTCCAGGCAGGAGTTTTTCCAGCTCTACCTGGAAAGGCTGAGGATTGAACCCAGGAGCTTCGACACACACGCCAGTCCACGGCCCCTCCCTCATTCCTTCTGTGGTGTGTGGGCAGATGTTTCAGATTGAATTCTTCCACTTTCCTATTGCAGGAGACTATTTCCTTCTAGAAGACTCTGTGGATGGCTTCTGAATTTCTGCAGCAGGCTAACCCTACTTAGGAGCAGTGTGGCTTGTGGGGCAGGAAATCAATCGATCGATCGATGACTTACCGAGCAAGCCAAATGCCAGCCACCACTAGATAAATACCTGGTTTTAGCAACCTACCTGGGACAGCACAAACGCAGGTAGTGAGGGTGGGGAAAGGGGCAGAGAGAGAAGAGGCCACGGTGCATGAGTGGAGGCTGCATCAGACTTCACAGCCTACGCACTGCAAGCGTTTGAACATGCCTCCCTCATCAGAAGCTTCTCTCCTACCAAAGCTTGCTGTGGATTAATCCAATCAAGCTCTTGAATTAGGTTCTTCTCTCTCAGCCTCTTATGTGCACCTCGGCTTGCTTCTGCAGGTCACTGGGAGCCTTTTCCTTTCCCTCACTGACACAGCTGGTAGTATCCTGAATCCTGTTTCTGCTGGCTGTTTTCTTGCTGAACATGTTGTTTCCTCTTTTCCTCTCACAGATGGTCTTCGGTCTCCTTTGTCTTGTTCCTGAGGCCCTCCCTCTTCCTTTCGTGGCCTTCAACTGCTTGATCCCAAGAGTTTCTCTTTCTGCCTTCTGCTTTATCTACTTGCTCTGCAACTTCATGTCAGTCATGCCATCCTTCTGCCAAGTGTTGATTAACTTGATTTATTCTATGTGCTCTTCATTCTTATCTCCTTCTATATTTCCTACTTTAATACCATAAAATGCTTCTTATTTTTTCTTCAATTAATTTACCTGTCCTTTCTTTCTTTTCTCCATGCTAATTTAGCCTCATGAGTCACTTCCCTTCATAAAATCTAACCTTATGGATCATTCCTTCTTTATATTTGCAATTATTCTGTTTTCTGATTCTCCCTTTATGTTTGTCCTTGTTTTTACCATTCTGTTTAAAGCCTTCTGATCCTTTAAATGTTTTGAACCTTTGTTCTCTCTCTCTTCCCCCTTCATTTTCTAAAAGCACTGAAGCCACCCTGATCTTACTTTCCTCTCTCCAGAGTCTTTTCTTGACCTTTTCCTTGATAATCTCATTTTTGCTCTTGTCATTCAACTAAGATGGCTCTTATTCTTATCTCCAATTATTTTCTCGCAGGAAAGCCAACAATTTATGTTCTATGCTTTTTCAGTACAGAAAAGGCCTTTGCAGCCTTTTCCAATTGTATCGTCCCCTGATTTAGTTCAAACTCTTGGCAAATCTTTTATTATTCTTCCTTTTCTCCCTATTTCCAAATTAGTTCCAAGTATTTTCATTTTCACCAGATCAATATATCAGGAACTCACTCTTTTCTACATTTGTCTCAAAATTTCAGTCCTTTCTCTTATTAATTACATTTATCCTTACAATATTCTTCATTTTGGCCTTCCTGCTGCTGTTTCTAAGACTCTCCACTCTGTTGTAAATGCATCTGCCGCATATGGTTTGAGCCTCAATTATCTCATATTACTGCTTGTACCAACCTCTTCACTGATTTTCCTTGTCTTCTCAACTTCTCTTGAACTTCCTTGTATTTACTTTCAAATGCCAGCATGTTCTGTCTTCTTTATTTTTTTCTTCCTTTTCTATATGCTCCTTTGTCATTCTTCACAATACAGGAACTAATATTATACTCTCCATTTCCTGCATGAACCTCTTTTTTCCTATACTTCTGAATCCCTGGAATGCTTTTCCTTATGATGCACACCTCTCTTCCTCCATTTTTACAGTCTTTATTCCGATAAAGGTATTTATGTATTATTTAAAACATTTCTATGCCACTTTTCCCCATTTTTCCCCTTGTTCTCTTTCAGTGGACTCCCTTCCCCACTATGTCTCATCTGAGAGGGGCTTGGGCCCAATGGCCTTATTGGCCGCTTCCAACGCCACTATTCTATTATTCTTCCTTTCCATCATAAACATTTGGGTAAGACCTAAATAATAGAGTCTAGACAGGGACAGTACTAAGCCACACAGGCTGCATCAGTGCGTGTCAGAGAAGATGGGAGAAGACTCTGAGCAGCATTTAGCCAGGATCATCATCATCCACTCCCCCCCCCCCCGCCCTTTTAATGAACAATAAGAATACAATGACAAGCTCTTTGTTTTATGTCTCCTGTTTCCTTCCTTGCCATTCCGGATCTCTTGCTGTCCATAGCTGCAATTGGCAGGCAGCATGATGGGAGGAGATGTCGGCGCTCTTCTCCGCGACTGCATTCTTGGCCTGTTAAACATTTCTCTCCTACTAGACCAAGGTGCATGTGAGCGTACTGAGACATTTCAGATGGTATGGGCTGCTTCTCTGTGTTGCGATGTCCTTGTGGAAATTCCCAAGTTAAGGTTTCTGTTTAGAGCATCACAGAAGGACAGGGTCACTGGCTCAGACTGAGCCCCCCCCCCCCAA
Organism: Varanus komodoensis; assembly: GCF_004798865.1. NCBI lineage: Eukaryota > Metazoa > Chordata > Lepidosauria > Squamata > Varanidae > Varanus > Varanus komodoensis. Next base: position 4,201,101 of record NW_025335798.1, on the reverse strand, counting down.
CTCAGTTGGCCAGCTGGTAAAACAGCTGCAGTGATGCTGCTGATGAAAGTGCAGCCACAGATGAGTAAAGCTCTCAGCAAAACCATACATGGGTAAAGCCAAGCGAAATGAGACCCTGTTGATCCACAACACTGGGAGTGCCTTCAGGACTGAGCAAAGCAAGCCTACCTTACTCTAGACTGTATTTCAGATTCCTAACCAGCACTGGAAGTAACAAATTTGGGAATTCTAAGACTGTATGCAGGCCGAACAACTCTTGAAATAGAACAAAGAACAGGGGAATATCAGGGTTAGTAATGACCTACACATTTCCAAGAACACGGATCATTTGCTTCTTCCCACTCCTGAAGGAACCTTCTAGGGGCTGACCTAAAAAGAAACATCCTAACCCTCTCCATTTTTAATTTCATAGATGATTAGTCTCTTGGCAGTAAAAAGCACCCATTTTTTGTAGCAACCACACACACACACACACCACTGATATCAGACATAGGGTCTGTTCCCAACAAGTGTTCCCAACAACCCATGATGAAGCCATCCTGCTAGGTTCAGACCACACAACAAGCCACCTTGAAAACACCTCCTTGAACAACGCAGCAAGTCATGATTCTCAGAGTGGTCTGTGCATGAAAAATAAGCTACCCTGTGGAAGCCATGCCAGGTTCAAATGTCACAACAACCCACCTTGGTGGGCTATCATGCAAACTAGATCATCACATGTGAACCTGAAACCATGGGTTTTCCTGGATTGTTTTGCAAGGGAAAACCCACCCATAACAACTTGGTTTTGCAGCAGGCAACTACAGCACCACAAATGCATATGGGATATAAGGAGGGAATGATGAAGGGGGGAAACCCAGAAATAGAGAAAACTGTGGTTTGTTTAAGTCTAGGCCAGAAAAATCTTGGGTAGAGCAATGAACAGTGGGTCAAATGCAAAATCAGGTCAAAATCCAAAATAATTAAAATAGCATCAAAATAAAACCACCAACAGAAAGTGATAGTGCAAAGAACAGTAAAAGGATGAAAAACCTTGGAAAACAAAATGGTCTTCACCTGGGTGAAAAAGACTACAGGGCCGGCAGCAGGGCAGTCTCTCCGAGAAGAGCCTTCTACAACCAAGGCGCTGCTGGCGAACACCACCCCAAACACACACACACACACACACACACACACACACACGTAGCCACCCAAAACTGGACTCTCATTTACACAGCAGCAAGTCAACTACAATCAGATTACAATTAGGCAATCAGACTAATTAGCATACCGGACTAGCAGGATAAGGCATATCCTGGCGGGGCTGATAAAAACACTTAAGTAATCCATCCAAGCCACTTGCTGAATTCAGCCTAATTTAACCCTGCTAATTGGAACCCTGCTGAAGTCACTCCCCTGCCCCACCTCCATCAGCGCTCTGTGCAAGAACATTATTCCCACTCCCTACATGCACAAATGCTGCTCACTCCTGAGCAGACACTGATCACACCTACACAGGGGCCTCGCTCGATGCCCTGAACTGGAGCGAGCAGAGGAGGTGTGAGTGTCCAGGGATGGGCAAATTCCATGTCTTCCAGTGTGATGACATTCCTGAGATTCCAACAGCTGCTTTCCAGGCTCTATGATCTATACTGCCCTGAAAGAACATATCCACAGGTTTGTAACTGCCAAAAAAAAGAGGAGGGTGGGGGGGGGGAAACCCTGGGAAACTTTGTCTATTTGCAAGAGGCTGCTAATAAAAATGATACCATGCATTACTTGATCCTTGCAATGCAAACGCAATGGCACCAGCAATGAAAGTCCAAGATGCATTGAGGATAAGAGAGAGTCCTGTAAACAGTATTGACCCCCTCAAATCCAGTCAAATTCCTAGCTACTTCTGGATTCCTTTGGAAATACCCCATTGAGGAAAATTGTGCAAGGAAATTGCACAGGCCGATGCATTTGAAGGATGAACCCAAGTGGTGTTTCCAGTCATCAGGAGATAAGGGTTCAGTGTCCTGCACAGCAGTGTTCCCTTTGCCATGGGGAAAAGAAAACAGAGTACTGTTAAATATGCAAATCTCCTACAGGTGTATGTATGCAGGTTGCAGAATTGGTTCTTGTGGTACATTAATTTCATTTCCTTTAAGCATGGAGTCCACGTATACCTCCACATGGCCACATGTGACCCTAGAACCCCTTTTGTACAACTTTCAGTCTGGTTGAAATCTTGACAAGCTCAGATCCCTTAAAATTATACCAGAGAGAAATGAAAGGGCAAGAAAAATAAGCCACCATTTCTCTCTGCTTCCTAAGCTTGTATCAACATAGGGAGATTCATCAGGGCTTGAATGAGTCATTTGAGTCCATCTTCTCTTCACGAACACCGCCAGTCCACACAACAAGCATAAGAATCACAAGCAGTGTCCATATAGGGGAATATCAAAGGACACTCCACTTAAGATGGCACCTTGTCTCCCCCCCCCCCACACACACACACACACACACCTTCAGATTCTACGCGTTGCTATCCTAGGGAGGTGCTAAAATGCCCAACTCTTATCATTATCCTAGTCCTATCTCACCTTCTTTCCTCCTACAGAGAACCCATGGCGGCTTAAGAGTTATCCTCACAACAACACTGTAAATTACATTAATTCAAGAATCAGTACATGGCCCAAAGTTACCCAGTGGGCTTTGTGGCTGAGTGGGGACTAGAACCTGGCTCTCCCAAGTCCCAGCCCAGCACTCTGATCCCTATGCCACACTGGATCTCTCTTCCATGATGCTTTTATGGGGACATGCTTTAAACTCATTCTAGCCAGTGGCAAGATAATACAGCACAGACAAGCAGCCAAACTCACTTCCACTCATTAAGCTGATATTGGGTATATTTCCAAACTGACAAGAGGGGGATGGAAAATCTCCTCAGGTCAGGCTAGGGAAAAATTGCATGACTATTTTTTGTTCTCCCCTGAATGTGCACTGGAGAATCATGCATCTCTGGGAACAGTTAGAGGAGCCCCCAGACAGGTACTTCAGAGTTACCCCCATAGCTATGACACATCCCAGAAGCATCCCTCCAAACCTCGTAGGAGTAAAGCATGGCCTCTGGTCCAGACAGTAACACAGAGATTGACTTCCTGTTCCCAGCCATTTCTCAAGATGCATGCCAAATCTTAGTGAGTGGGTGGAAAGGGAATGCCTGAAGAAGAGGGAAAGCTTCTCTGAAAGTTTAACAGGGGCTGGAGACTAGAGGAAGAAAGATGTATTCCCACAGATTATCAAACTGAGCTAGCCTCTGTGCCACCTCATTTTATATAGTGCTTCCAGCTGGAATAGCTTTGGCCCTGCTCCCCCAAAAAAGAAACCGGGAAGAGCTCTTTCTCAAGGCCTGTCTGAGGTATAGCACTTTCCCACTTGATCAGCTGCTCTTCTGATCTGAGCTTATTCACAAGACTTACCAGGAAGATACACAACACTAATCCCCTTTCATGCCTTTTCCCACCTTGCAGAGTAGGCCTACAACAAATAACTGTGCAGTGACATGCAAAGAAATCCTAAACAAACAAGGAAGATAAGTGGCCAAAAAAAGAAGATAAACTGAGATGCCAGTATTTAAAACACACATCAATAAACACATAACAATGCAAATTTAGAAATTAGTACTATAATTTAAACAAAAATGCAGTACATCTCACCATCCTGCAAAAGACTGAGCAGGTGTGCCGGCTCAGTCCGCCATCCAAGCGCTAACTAGTGATAGGCAAATTCAAGGCTCCTTTTAACCCTCCTCATGTGCTTGCAAAACTCTGATAGCACAATCAGAACCTTCTGCCTTCTCACATGAAGCACAAAGAAAGACTACAAGTCACATGCATAGAAGAGGGATGCCACTTGCGCAGATTTTGCAATGGTCGATTCCTGGCATGCGCCACACAAACGTTCAGCATGCTTGCCTGGAAGTCGGATTCACGACCACAGGAAAGCAGGCTGGAGTCTGGGGAGCCAAGTCAAACCCAGGGAATCCAGCAGATTTCCATCCCTAAGTGGATTCTTCACACCTCCCAAGGTGTGATCCCACATGAAATAATGTAAAGCTTTGCATATTTTGCTTATGCTAGCTTATATGCATAGATGCCAATTCAGAAATAATTATTATAATGAGAAATACAGAAATATACACAGAACCACAGCATGTCAATGGGGGAGGCTGTGCCCAGGTGGCCTGTGAGCTTTGTTCACTCTACTGGCCAGCTAGTAATTGTGGATGGGCCACCTCAAGGCTGCTGCTTGGATGGTTCCTTATTGCCACACTGCCCATCCTTGGACAAGGTGCTGGACCATGTGCTGGCCTGACAACCCTAAGCAGTGTTGAGCTATACACTGGATTATTCCAGTCAGGACTCAGAGCTGGTTACAGCACAGAAACAACCCTGGGTCTTTTCCAGGTAGTAGATACAGGGAATGCAACCTCTCAGTGGGTTTCAGTGGGATTGACCGTGGTATCCTTCTGGCTTAGGCTGGGGAGGCACAGCTGTGAAGTGGCTCCAGTCCTCCTTGGCAGAGCAGTCTCCGAAACCAGTGTGGGAAAACCTTTGCTGCAGCGCATGGCCGTTAGCTTGGTAGGTGCCACAGGTTTATGTCTTTGCCCCCTTGGTTTTTAATATCCACCTGGAACCATGGGGTAAAGTTCTGTGAGGTTTGGGCTGAAGTGCTACTGATAGGAGTATGATACTCAGTTCTACATCTCATTTCCATCCTCCCAGGAATGTTGTTGAACTCAAGAAGCAGTGTCTGGTGGGTGTTTTGGGGTGGATGAGAGTAAATGAGTTGAAAATTAATTCAGCCAAAGCAGAAGTAAAATAGGTTTGGACACCAAGTGGTCTGAATGGAGGTTTATTACGTATCTTAGATAAGTTTGTGTTCCCCAGCAAACCAACTATGCAGTCTGTGGTCCCTGAATTCTCTGCTGACTTGGGAACCCCAAGTGATAGAAGTATCCAATAAAACATTGAATCGGCTTAGGCAAGTATGCTAGCTGCAGCATCATATGGAGAAGATGGATTTTGCCTCAGTTATCTATGCACTAGTAACATCCATCTAGACTGCTGTAATACACTGTCCATGGGGCTGTCTTTGAAGATGGTTCAGAAACTTCAGCTGCTGCAGAATGCAGCACCCAAATGAAGCATGGAGAGAATCAATTATGCTATGCCTATTCTGTGCTAGCTGCATTGGTCAGCAGCCTGCTTCTAAGCCCGGTTTAAAATGCAGTGCTTGACCTTAACTGGTTTGGAACAAATTACTGAAAGGTCTGTCTGCACCCTTATCATTCTGTCCACAGTCTGAGATCAGCAAAAGAGGCCCTTTTGTGTAGGTGGACAACCATACAAGAGAGGGCCTTTTCCACAGTGGGCCCACATGTCTGCAATTAGTAGCCAGCAGGAGTCCCCCAGGCCCATCATCTCAGCCTTTTAAGAAGACCTTGAAAGCATACCAGTCTCACTGGCCTTGCCCTCCTATGTTTGCCATTGCTAATTTTATGGCTGTTTTATGGCATTCTTACTGTTATGAGAGTATGCTTTTATCATTTTTAATAACACATCAGTTTTTATTACGTGTTTTATTGTCGCACTCTACCTTGGGAGAGCTCCCACCTGGAAAGGCAGCCAAGAAATAAACCCTGGCCTTCCCTTCAAATGGAAGATGCCTTCAGATTAAAGGACAATCCTCTCTTTGAAAACACAGGCCATCTTACTTTTCAGGACTCCCAAATCACAGAAGCAAAACTGTGTCCTTGCTTCTACTTGCTGTTAACATTAATGCACCAAGGAGGCCCTAGCAACTCTGCAGGTTTTCTCCTTCCAGAGAGGAGGAAAAGCAACAGGTTGAAGCTTTGCTGTCTTGAGTTACAAGACAGTACATCCCCTGGATACCTTGCTGCGCAACACACGAATAAATAAACGCACATGTTTTGGATTCCCAACATCAAGCGGCTGGGTGGGTGTGCACAGGATGGCAATACAAAGGCAGCACAAACATTTTCAAGACCTCCTCTCTCCCAGTTAAGCAGGGGCACTGGCCAAGCTGGGAGGAAGTCTGAAGTTGCTCCTCACCCTTCCCCTGCACTGAAGTTTGCCCAGGTTTGTCTGAGTCCCTTGAGTAAGTGCTGTCCTCAGAACACAATGTTCAGGCTCAGCTCGGTCTTGGCGCCCAGGCTTCCCTGGCAGCTGTCCAACAGCTTGTTTAATAATGTACACATGGCTGTTAACTTAGATTTCTGAAGGAAAAGTGGTGGGTGGAGGACAAGCGGTTTGCATCTCAATAACAGATGAGGCAAGGCAGATATCCTGATGCAACAAATGGACAAAATGAGGCTTGTGACAGGGATCCTTGAACACCCACCAGCAGTGGGGTGCGAGAACACATGGCAGATTGGGAGAATGCAAAGGCCTCCAAGCCATGTGCGGACTCTGCCTCAGGGAACCTACGAAATGGAAATAACATATAGTACATTAAACTTAGTGAGTGTGCTTGGACATAGTAATAAACCATGGGAACGAGGCTCGGTGAACCTCTAGCCTGTGTGATTTCCCTTTGGCTATTCTGAGGCGTGTGGAAGCATGCAGACCCAAAGAAACTGCATGGGGTTAATCTTAATTATGCCTTCTTTTGAAAGAATCTTACTTTAAACAATGAGTTAAAAAGCTGTCTTGTCAAAGAAATGTAGGTAAGATTAATAACAGTTTAAGGTTTGGACATTAGTTCAGGATTCAGATGTAACCAATTAATCAAAAGTGGAATATGGAAGCTTTTGAAATCCACCTTGGAACTAGAAGAGGCTTTTAAACCCACTGCATCAGTGACTGCAATCTTTGCCAGAATAAGACTGAGTCTCTACACAATTTCCCCTCTCCCTTCCCACAGTATAATTGCCAAGCAGTGTTGTGGTACAGTAGAACAAGGTTAAGTAACACAACTGCACTGGTGAAGAGTTGCACTTTGTTTCAGAATTCCAAAATGTAGCACATTTTTCCTGCCCACTCACCCAAAGCAAAACAAAACAAAGCAAGAGTGCTTAGAAATGCAGCACAGGGTAGGATCACTTAAACCACCCTCAAGCGACTGTAAATAAAGATCGATGGGCATACGTCTAGACAAGTTCAACAAGAAAGGAAAGGGAATATGCATCCTCAAACTCACTTAGAATAGTTCTAGTCATGCTAAAGCATGATGCCCAAATGCAACCAGTGATTAATAATGTCATACAAACAGACAAATACCGGACCAGAAGAGGGATGGATGAGATTTTTGGCTTTGCTCACAAAACATGCACACTTGAGTCATTTGAGTCTCCAAACACAAGCACAACCATGTGGCCACCAAAAATATTTTACGCTGTCAAACACGTATCTGAGTTCATCTCATTCCCTCTGCAGACTGAATCAGCCCCACCTCAGCAAGTTGCACAATTTGGGGGAACTTGCAAAAATTGCCTGCTCAGTTGCACAAGCTTCCCATTCACACAGAGTGAGCAGTGACTATGAATGGAAATCACGTACAAGACAAGCAGGAAGGCAATGCTTGGAGAATCCTGGCAATACCGAACTTTGCACGTTCACCCATTCCCTAATCTGGGGCACAGCACTGCCACACGCACAGAAAAAGCCTGTAGTAAAAGGAGTGTCCAAATAAAGAGTTCTTGGAAAAATAAGAGGCTGCTGCTGCTGCTGCCTCCTCCTTCCCCACCTCCCTCCCAAGCAGCCTGCCAAACCTTCCTGATGAGGAGAGGCAAATATCAGAGGTGCTCCACCCCCTTGGCTGTGCCCTTCCTCACTACAAGTCCCAGTGTCCCCAGGGGGAACATCTATTCCTGCTGGCAGAGGGCCTCACAGTCTCATGTTCCTACTGTGAGAAAATGAGAGTTGAAAGAATTGTACTGGCAGTCTTGAGCTTTCCATTTCAAGGAAGAACTGAATGAAGTCACTACTCTTGGCCATCAAGAAATATTACATAGCCAGGAAGAGATCTTTTCATGAATGCTTACGAATGAGTTGTCATCCTTCCTAGCCTTCTAGTTCTGCCTGCAGGATCACCCAGAGCAAGTACAAAGCAACTGGAGAAGAGAAGGGGCCAGCCTGCCAAGCGCACCGCCACTCACCTACATCCCCGGGAGTGCCTTGCTTCTTTGCTCCAGAGCATAGTGCAGAGAGATTCTGGCCCTTGCAGCTTCTAAAGGGCTGGGATTTCATGAACAAGGACACCCAAACTTCAGAGTGGAAGGGAATCCAGAATCCACTGCTAGGCCCTACCAGAATGCCACAGAAGACTGTACAGCCAATGAGATTCCCAGAACTCTTCATCAGACCATGTGATATGAGAGGCGCAGATTTAGGGGAGCAACAGAAAAGTGTAAGATCCTGTGCCCATGAGTTCTGCTGTATAAGAGTTGGCTTAATGTTTGAACATTCCTGCCACTCCCTCTACCCCCTGCCTGAAGAAGACATCTGGAGAATGCAAAAGCTTAGGACTATCTTTTGCAGCATTCTTCATCCTCATACAGGTATTGTCTAACTGTGAATTCAGATTCCTCCCCACCCTGCCCTTGGTTGTCTGCACTCATAGATCAGCATGAAGTCCCTTCTTGTGCATGAACTACCACAGTTACTCTCCATGGCCAGAGGCCATTCTGCAGCCTTTCCCAGAGACTGCCACTCTAAGTAGAAGCCTAGTATCTCCTCTGGCCTTCGACATAAAGTGCCAACACTTTGGAACCGAATCAAGACAATGCCTGATTGTGAGATAAGGGAAACAAGCAGGCCTTCATCTGAACCAGGGTTTACTTACCTGGCTGAGCCCCAGAACCATTGAGCTCTCAACCCTGGTACATGTGCCTGGGTGCAACCTGGAACGTGCCAGCTAATGATAAATGGGGAAGAATGATTCTGAGAAAATAAGGTACCCAAGGATCAGCTAACAGGAGCCCTAGAATGTGCATGGGGCATTCCTATTTCTCTCTCTTGCAGAGATACAGAGGAAAGTTTTGGAGAAATTGGTATGAATGACATAAAAATCTGGAGGCTACAGAAGGCTGACTTGGAGTCAGAGGAAGCCTGCACCCTGCTCAGTGCAATTAGGACAGCTCAGCACTCAACTATTCCAGCACTCAGACTGAACCTGAGTGGAGACAACTGACAATGATTGGGAGGGAACAGTGGAGAACCCAGGTTCCACACATGCACGATCTAAGGCTGCAGTGAAGATAGACTGGTTGCCTCATTGACTGGTTGACCTTCCAAGCAGAAATTAATGGTTTCATGATATGCATCTGACATTTGAAGTCAAGCAGAAGTATATGCATGCATCTTCTTTCTCAGTAATGTTTCAACCTGTATAATCAAATGTGTGCATATACCCTGTGTATCTATAATTACTGGTCCTATACTCAGGATGTTTGTATTAGAGTTCTTATGCTGTTCAGTGCAGCTTCAGTGATAGCTAAAACATTCCAAATGCTCAGGAATAACAAAGAACATTATTCAGTCCAGTCTCAGTCCAGCCTTCCTCCAAGATGCTCATAGCAGTACATGCAGCCCAAGCCCTTCCCCCATTTTCATCTTTGCAACAACACTGTGAAGTAGGTTAGCCTAGGCAGTGAGTAATGGGGATTTCACTCTGGATTGAACTGGTCCTCAATTTAACTGCCATACCACATGGAGACCCTTTGGCACCACAGACAATTGTGTTGCAATTTATATACAGCCCATGGCAGGTCGATGCAATGCTCTTTCCCTGTTGTTATATGCTTTGCTATGCCATGATCCTTTGTTTAAATTCATGACCTGATGTAGTATGAATAAAAGTGTTGTGGGGGGAGGGGGAAATGTGTCTGCACTTCGATTCAGAACAAGCCAACACCCTTCATAGTTCTCCATTCTATGAGCCATGAAAGCAGAATGCACTTGTTTTATTGACCTCTCCAAAACTTCAAACCCATGAGTGTCCCTGATAGTCCCAGAAGGGGAAGGCGCTGGGGCAGGGTTCGCCTCTTCCCATGCTCTTTCCATCCTGGAATCTGGGAAGAAACAAATCTCAAGTGACAGATGGATGCAGACCAATGCAAGAAGCATCTTCTTCATGCTCATTCATGCTTTGCTTTCTCTCACACACACACATACACACAGGAACACAAATTTGGAACCAAGCATCTCAGGGAATCCACACAGAGTGGAAAAGGAAACTTTCTGAACCTAATTTCTGCAGCTGAATCCTCACTTCCAGATCAGTCATTAAATACTGGTTGTAAATTTGTGGTTATTACTTTTGGTTATTCAAAACTAAAAATTTCCAGGTCATATATGCAACAGTTAAAACTTCCTCTTTCCCAGTAGAATTTCATTTAGGCTCTAACCTGGTACCCTTCCCCAGATGTGTTTGATTACAGCTCCCATCGCCACTAACCTACCAGGCCATCGGGTTTGCTGGCTCAGAGCAGTTGCAGAAGAATCAGCCTTCATCTTATTGCACAAGAAGCTTACAGAAGACAGCTTCATACTGGTGATGATTTATGTTTCAGCATCAAACCTGACCAAAGCACATGGTCTGTTTGGAAGAAGGGATATGTTTGTGAACTAGTATTATTGATACCATACAGACACAACATTGCACATGGCACATTTAAAGTATCTAACCAAAAACTTTTTTTTTTCAGCTGCTCCCATGCATAAAGAATTATAAGAATTGCTGGGTCACCTCCACAAATACAGGTATTCCTCTTTCCCAGAACAACTTCATTTAAGTCTTACAACAGCCTTTCCCAACCTGCCTCCTCTCCAATGTGTTGGACTACAATGCCTGTTATCCCCGACCTACCATGTAGGCTGGGAGTGGTGGGAGTTGTAATCTCATGTCCCAGGAGAAGACAAGGGTGAGAAAGCCTGCTCTTCAAAGAAATTAACTTCAATTAGGAATGTATGAGAAATTTGTTATAGTTTGTTTTTGATCAAGATTTACCCAGTTCACACCTTCAAAACACAGACACAATCAGCAGTCAAAATCTGTACATTTCCAAACTTGCAATGATTCATGGATGAAAACAATGCATTCAACAACATTCATACAGCTGAAGTTGGCACACAAATATGTTTTAATCAATCGAAAAAGAATGCATACTTTTCAAAGATGCAAACCATTCTTGCGTACATTTGGAAAATCTGTACAAAAATACAGATTTTCAGGCAAAAGGGAAAAAACAAAGTTTGCAATCTGATTATGGACTCACGTCAGAACAAGCTTCGTGACAGAACTCAGAGAACTTTAGCAAGTTCATATTTTGTTGCAAGTTCAAATTTTGTTGCTTTGCACATTCCTAGATTGAGCAAGCAAAGTCAGGATGTAAACTGGAGGAAGGTTTCAGTAGACATCCTGATTTGTTAGCTGTCATCACTAATCCAAGATGAGCGCTGATCAAAACTAGAAGAGTTTGTGTGCTAACCAACCAGTAAAGATTTGCACAATCCCATCACCACCTGAGCAACTTGGGCAGGTTCTGCTGGAAACTGGACTTTGGTATCATCACTCAGCTGTCCTCTCACTCATATGACCACCAGGGGCACTGGGAGTAGAGCAGATGGGGGTCCCTGCCTCCTCTACCCACCGAACTCTATTCCCTGCTCTTAGGTTGCCTCTTTTATCCTGTGGTCACTCTGACTTCCTGTTCCCTACCTAAGCAGTCATGCTACAGCTCATCCCATATGCGTACTCCGAGCAGGTGGCTTTCTAAGCAGAGCGAAGTATGAGGCTTTTCTGTCTACGGGTGCAATCCAGCATCCTCTGTGCTCACTGCACGTAAGCCTCCAGACATGAAGGCTTCTGTGCATGCCCTGCAGGGCATGAGGCATGGTGGTGGTGGTGGTGAACTCGGCCACCCCACGCTTAGAGGCCAGCATTTCATCTGAATGGCCATTTCTGGCGAGCTAGATGAAGCACCGAGGAAGGGGAGAGAGAGAAGCGGGGGTGCCATCTGCACAGTATCTTCTACCCTACAGATCTAAATTTTTAAAAGCCACCATGAAAGCCTCTGATTCTGAAGGGCAGCCCCGTCGTGCCAACTGAGTGTACAAAAACAATTAGGTCAGGCATCGTGGAATGGACCAGGAAGCCGTCAGGCTGGAATGCCAATAGGACGTGATCTTGGGGCAAGGTGCAATTCACATGCCATTTAAGACAGTAGTAAAATTTGCATTCTAAATTAACTGGCCCAGAGTGAACTCATGAACACGTGGGCCAACTTCTTTGACAGCATCTGAAGCACGGGGGCATCTTCATCTCGTTGCTGAAGACAAATGCGAGCAGATGAAAAAGGACTACTACTGACACAGATCATAACAAAAATCTGCCCTTGACTGAAAGTGGGGATTAACTGAAGTGTCACTCGTGTGTGTGTGAGTAAATTTGTAAGAGACAGATAGAAAGAATGTCACAACTAGAACCAGGGGACTGAATTTCCATGAGTTTTGTTTTTTGCATCAAAAGTTGCCCTTTTGATAACAGCAAACTTTTTGCTGAAAAAAATATTCAACTAGAATTGCTTATTCTTCAAATATATGTGCAGCAGAGAAGGGAGTGAAGAAAGAGAATGAGCACTGGCCATGCTCACTGGATAAGAACCAGTCTGACATTTGCAAATCTTGGAAGCTATACACACACACACACACATACACACACACATATGTATACACACATTCCTCCATAGCATTGCAATAATATACTGGAAAGCTGCCAGGTGGGTGAGGCAGCCCTCAGGATATGGAATCCGAAATGGCAGGGCATCCTATTCTAATCTTCCTTCCCTTTCCCTAAAATAAACTCCTATTTACATTTGGACTTTTCATCTAGCTGCAGGGCTGAGTTTTCGGTGGTAGCATAATTTCCTGGCTGCTTTTGTGCATCTTACGGAAATGTTCTCTCTGTAGCAAATGCAGCCAGGGCTGAGCAAAACACTGTTCTGCAGCACTGGAAGATCCTCATACTCTCTCTCTCTCTCTCTCTCTCTCTCTCTCTCTCTCTCTCTCTCTCTCTCTCTCTCTCACACACACACACACCCTCACCCTCACCCTCACCCTCACCCTCACCCTCACCCTCACCCTCACCCTCACCCTCACCCTCACCCCACCTGCAGCTGAGGGACCACAGTCGCCTTCAAAGCTCCAAGGTCTTGCAGCTGGAGGGCTGCCTAGGAATGAAAGGAACTGCGTGGGAGGAGGCCTGGCTCGAAAGCCACATGGATGAACAACCTCAAACAAGGGGTAAACCAAAACAGAAAAAGAAGGGAGAACACGGAGGAGGTGAGGCAGCCGCTCGCCCATGAACTAACTCCTCCAGCCTGCACAACTCCAGGAGAACAGGGCAGTCTGTAAGCAGGCAGGAATTCTCATGAATGTGTTGACCCTTGGGACAGAACCTTCCCTGGCTGCAAGGACAGCCTTACATGGGCATTCTCAGCTCCAAATGCTTCCCAGATGATTGGCTGCAAGTTCCCTGGACTGGCACTATTTCTTCTCCTGCACAATTGCTTTGTTTTAATCCCTACTTTCTAACTTGCTCCAATGGCTCCACTCTCCTGATGAATTTATCCACAAGCAGGGCCAAGGGAGGGGTGTAACTCAGGGGCAGAGGACCTACATACCTTGCCTGCAGAAGGCCCCAGGAAGGGCTGAAACACAGCCTTCTGCAACCCTAGGGAGCCCCTGCACGTCAACATCTACAATTCTGGGCTCAATGGGGCAAGGGCAGAGCCCAGTGCAGAGCAGCTTGCTCTGTTCTAGGGTGCCCTGTCATCCATCTAAGTCCATTCGCAACACAAATGCCACATGAGCCCAAGACTGCAATTTCATTTTTTCCGAACTAAGGCAAGTGGGTTAAGCACATGCTTACTGCTGTGGCTGTAAAGCTGGGGCAAAGGCTCTACTCCCAACACTAAATGAAGCTTGCGAGGGATGGGATCGAGCCTGCAGTCTGCTGCTGGAGCACCTTCTCCCTAGGCAGCTCATTCCTAGGTATGGTTCTCCATCGCTGGCGTAACCTAAACTGGGAGAGGAGGAGCTAGCCCAGACTTCAATATCTTCAATAAAAAGGATCTCCGGAGACAGAATGCTTGCGCTCTTAAAAGGCTCTCAACACTTACCCATGATCAATGAAAACCAGAGCAGGGCACTTAAGGGAGTCCCACTGAGAAATATACAGATCGTGTGAAATCTATTCAGTCTCTGTGCACTGGCAATCAAAGAGATTAACAGCCTTAACGTGAAGTAGTCACCTTGGATGATGGAATTTGGGTGACATCAAGGGGAAGAGTGAGAAACTGAGAGGTGGAATTTTACGTGATGTTTTAGCAATGTACAGGTATGCTTGTGTGCACTGATACAACATCACTGAAAGCAGGGATCTTGAAGCGATTGAACCTGCAGCTCTATTAGAAAGAACCTTGTACACAAGGAACACATCTGCAGTAGGTGTATGTGAGGAATCTGCTTTGGGGATGGAAATCCGTTGGCTTGCCTCATTGCAGCTCCCCAGACTCTGTCCCACTTTCTCTCTGCCCTAAGTCACCTTGTACTGAACATTCACATAGGCAACCAACAAGAAGCATGTTCAAGCAGAGTTCTGCTTCCACAAAAAGCCTTTGCATGGTTTGTGTAAAGAATTCCTTACTTTGCACTCTTTGCACAAAGAAGCTGCTCGGTCTACCAAGCTCGGCTTGCTTCTGGCCAGGGCCAAGCATGGGGAAGAAGTCCAGCGAGCACAAGAGCCAGATTCCAGCTTCATCTTTGCATCCCTAATCCTGATTCTGTGCTAAGCATGAACACATCAAAATTGCTTTGTTGCAGTGTTTTATCAACAGAGACATACTAACTAGGGAGGCAGGAAAAGAGAAAAGCAGTTGAAATGAAGGAAAGGGCACGCATTACTTGCATATCCTCCAGTTGACACAGGACTCAGCCAAAGAAGAACATGGGTGGG